>NW_021821238.1:0-91164 GCF_901001135.1 Rhinatrema bivittatum
GGGTAGTAGGGGTAGTAACCGCCGCAATAAGCAAGCTACACCCATGCTTATTTGTTTTAACCCAGACTATGTTATACAGCCCTTATTGGTTGTTTTTCTTCTCCCCTGCCGTTGAAGCAGAGAGCTATGCTGGATATGCGTGAAGTATCAGTTTTTTCTTCTCCCCTGCCGTTGAAGCAGAGAGCTATGCTGGATATGCATCGAAAGTGAAGTATCAGGCACATTTGGTTTGGGGTAGTAACCGCCGCTAACAAGCCAGCTACTCCCCGCTTTGTGAGTGTGAATCCTTTTTTCTTCTCCCCTGCCGTTGAAGCTATGCTGGGTATGCGTGAAGTATCAGTTTTTCTTTTCCCCTGCCGTTGAAGCAGAGAGCTATGCTGGATATGCGTGAAGTATCAGTTTTTCTTCTCCCCTGCCATTGGAGCAGAGAGCTATGCTGGATGTGCATCGAAAGTGAAGTATCAGGCACATTTGGTTTGGGGTAGTAACTGCCGTAACAAGCCAGCTACTCCCGGCTTTGTGAGTGCAAATCCTTTTTCCAATTTTCCTCTTGCTGTTGAAGCTTAGTGAGTATGTTGGAGTCACAGTAACCATGTGTATGTTTATTGAATAAGGGTATTGTGTCCAGGCAGTAGCCATCATTCTGGCGAGTCACCCATCTTCATTGGCGGCCTCTTGACTTTATGGATCCACAGTGTTTATCCCACGCCCCTTTGAAGTCCTTCACAGTTCTGGTCTTCACCACTTCCTCCGGAAGGGCATTCCAGGCATCCACCACCCTCTCCGTGAAGAAATACTTCCTGACATTGGTTCTGAATCTTCCTCCCTGGAGCTTCAAATCGTGACCCCTGGTTCTGCTGATTTTTTTCTTATGGTAAAGGTTTGTCATTGCCTTTGGATCATTAAAACCTTTCAAGTATCTGAAAGTCTGTATCATATCTCCTCTGCTCTCCTTTCCTCCAGGGTGTACATATTTAGATTCTTCAATCTCTCCTCGTACGTCATCCGATGAAGATCCTCCACCTTCCTGGTCGCCCTTCTCTGTACCGCTTCCATCTTGTCTTTGTCTTTTTGTAGATACGGTCTCCAGAACTGAACACAGTACTCCAGGTGAGGCCTCACCAAGGACCTGTACAAGGGAATAATCACTTCCCTTTTCTTACTCGATATTCCTCTCTCTATGCAGCCCAGCATTTTCTGGCTTTTGCTATCGCCTTGTCGCATTGTTTCGCAGACTTCATATCATTAGACACTATCACCCCAAGGTCCCTCTCCTGCTCCGTGCACATCAGCCTTTCCCCCCCATCGAATACAGTTCTTCCCACCCATATCTCATGCTCAGCTTCATAATCCTTTCCTATCCCTCAGATAGGCCATGTTTTCTTCAATTCTGATACAATCCTCATCTCTACCACCTCCACAAGAAGGCTGTTCCATGCATCCACCACACTCTTTGTAATGAAATATATCTGTAGATTACTCCTGAATTTACCCCTTTCATCTTCATCTCATGATTCCTTTTTCCAGATCTTCCTTTCCGTTGAAAGAGGATGCAAGTCACTTCACCTTCCATTGGGTGAAGTGACTTGCATGCCTGGTGCATGCCAAAACCGGGAGATATGCAGGCACACAGGTTGGGCTGATTTGTGCCAAGAGGATTTTAAAAAGCTGCCTGGATATGCACATACTTTGTTGCTATGGCCACAAATGAAAAGTTCAAAAAGAGGGCGCGGGGTGTGGGCGTTGGTCTGGGCAGGGCACGAGTTTTACTGAGTTTTAAGTTAAAATAACTATGTAAATGCTTACGTGCCTAGGCGTGCACCAGGACCCTTCGGCGTAACATTACTTCTGCAATGGTTGACGTGTAAATTATAAAATTTAAATAACTAGATCAGCGAGGTTTTAAAGGTCAGAGTTAACAGGGGAGAAGAGAGAGAGTATTAACTAGGGGGTTTTGGAAGTCCTATTCCTTACCTAGGTGAACTGGGAACAAACTGTGAAAACTGGTAATGGCGTTGGCATGTATGTCTTTTAAAATCCCCTTACATGGCAGAAGCGGCATTTGTGTGCATAGGCATTCGTCCACTTAAAATTGCGCGTACCTGTGCACATGGTCAGGCTATTTTATAACATGTGCACATATACACATGTATTTTATAAAATTACCATGTCCTTGGGTGCAGGCTGAGAAACACGCACACATGTGCTCCCGCATGCCTGTTTAAAAGTTACCATCTTATGGGTGAATTTTAAAAGCCTGGCACGTGCCAAAGCTGGGAGATACACACAGAGGTCAGACTAGGATGCGCTATGTGGATTTTAAAAGATGCAGCATACGCGCGTATCTCCTGATATGCGCACAAGTCAAAAGTTTAGAAAAATGAGTGGGGCGTGGGCCTGGTTTGGGTGTGGTATGGGCATGTTGGGGGGAAGGCCAAGATATGTGCACAGAAATACTTATGTACACAGCACATGCTAGGGACCCCTGCCATGTAACTTTAATACTGCAATGGATGGTGTGTAAATACAAAACAAAAAAATCTAGGCTAGTCTGTGGGGTTTAAGGGTTGGGGCTAACAGGGGGAAGGGAAGGCTAATAAATTAGGTAGGTTTGGAAGTGCTATCCCTAAAACTGGGCGACTGGAAACAAACTGGGAAAATAGGGTATGGTGTTGGCGTGCGACCCTTATAAAATTCTCCCCACTTAGGTGGTAGACGCAGGCATTTGCATGCATATTTGCACGTTCATTTAAAATTGTGCACACATGTACACATATATGCACATATTGTTATAAAATAGCCATGTGTCCAGATGTGAACTGACAAATACACTTACATGTGTACCCGTGGCAGCTGTTTGAAAGTTACTGTCTCTGATTATAAGTCCTCTGGGGACATAGAAATACCTATAGTACCTGAATATAATCCACTTTGAATTATCTGAAAAAGTAGAAAATAATTCAATAAAATAAAAAATAAAAACAAATATAAATATTATTTAGTGGTATTTTAAATATCTCTATCATACCTCTCCTTTCTTCCAGGGATATACATGTTTGGATCTTTTAAGTGTGATCCATATATTTTGGGATGAAGCTTTCTAATCTAATCAAGAAACATAGACAAGACAAATTAGAGATTTCAGGAAATGCATTTATTATAATAAACATGGTTAATGTTATCAAGGCTGCAATCAGGGTTAAGATTAAAAACAACCACAAAAAGGAGGATTTTAATTAATTCCTAAGGAGATATTAATGATCAATGTTTTTGATGTTTCCTCCTATTTAGCTAGCCTTTTCATTATGAAACAATTGGGCACTCTACAGTGACTTTTCTAAGAGCCTTTCCAAATACATCATTAATATATAGAAGCAATAACATAGCATATATATATTTTAGGACAGACTGAAAAGAGTGGATGTCGGCTTTTATTCAAACAAAGTTTCCCTTTGAAAATGTGGGTCAGGGGTCGGGGGAGGTATGCAGGCACCTTGTATGCATATACTGTGTACCTTCATTTAATCAGGTGTAAAGTATACATACGAAAGTACATGCAATGATTCAAAATGAATTCTCCAAGTGTATTGTTCTTCCTCATGGTAACATGCAAAAGAAAGAAATTGATTTTATTTTAAAAAAATTAAATAAATAAGGCCTCAGTTCTATAACCCGAGAGAGGTATTTAGTGAAGAGTCCAAACAGCTAAGCAAACACAAAACACTCTTCCCTTTGTTAAAAAACAAACACTGTGACTAAAACAAGCCCATTGCACATTTCTTCCACCTGGAACATTTAATTCCTTCATCAATTTCACAGTTCAGCAGCAAAGCAAACAGTCATGTTGCCAGTATCTCTAAGTAGCAGGATGTGACCTCACTAATATGTCCCCCCAGATCAAAATAGCTTTTCCAGTTATTCACATTTAGTCTGTTCATGTACACATGCGTGCATGAGATATGAATATCAAGTTCTATATTTTTACTTTGTATCCAGTTTTATTTTTATTATATTTTTTTTAAATGATAAGCTTTCCCTTATGGCCCAAAAACATAGGTGACAAAACAACTTCAGAAATAATATCACAAGCAATCTAAAACTACATTCTGTTAAAGGGGAATTTCACAAAGAGGGAAAAAGAATACCTTAACCTGATCCCAAGTACTATTAATTGAGTCCCTTGTTTTCCAGTTCTATCTAGCTTCATTTTGGATTGTCTTTCCTTTTATGTTGTAATTCTCAGGGACTATGACTCTCATGAGGTAGTGAATGGGGGTCGGGCTCAAACAAACAGAATTAGCCAAAACTCTCTATGAAGAAAAGGGTGAATTCATCAACTCAGATATGCTTATGTTTAATGGATACTTGATTAATCACAAGTCTTGAGTATAAAAATTAATGTGATGTACAATAAATAAAATAAAACTAACAAGTCAAGCTAAAATATAATCAGAAAAGCAATAAAATAGCATCAAACAAATTAATAAACCAGAATAACAAGCAACAAAAAAAATCAAAAAACAAAATAATATAAAATAATCTTAAAATACTCAATAAATAATCAGAAAACAGCAAATCAAGCCACATGGACTCTATAATAGGGAACCATCAAGCTAGGGTGAGAGAACATAGTACACATTTTCATCTTTATGAGACTTTCTTCACTCCAAATGATGTCAAATCTTCACCAAGGTCTTTTGAGCTGTTCATACATCTCACTCTACATGCAAAAGTGGCCACTAAACCCTAAACCACCACTAACACCTCACCTCGACCTATCAGGTGGCCCTCCTATAGAGATATAAATAGGTGCACACAGTGAGGCCCTCCCCAGAGTCTGTCTGTCTGTCTGTCTGTCTCTCTCTCTCTCTCTCCACACTCCACTCCTCTCCCCCCCAGTCCATAAATGGCCAAAATGCAATTCCAAAAATGTAACGCAAATTACATTATGGCCATTTCAGCCATATTGTACAGCTTAATGTCAGGGAAAAGCTGTAGATATTTCCAGCATTAAACCTGATATTTCCAGCATTAAACCTGCCCAAGACTCCTCCCTCGATCCCACCCCCTCAAAAATGTGCATTTGCATCATGTGCTATTATACTTTTCGCATGATAAATGATCCTATGAGTTAGACTTTCAATAGGAAAGAAGTATATAAATTGATATTTGGCAAAGTCAAACAATGCTGACATTTACCATGATCATGTTGGATGTAGATTGATAAAGTAATTTATAAAAATGAAGCAAATTTATTTGGTTTATTTCTTTCAAGATACTTTTATGATATTCAAATAAACCATTTTGTACAATTCATAAAGCTTAAAACAGGGCTTCCCAAAACTGTTCTGGGGCCCCCCACAGCCAGTCTGGTTTTCAGGATATCCACAATGAAAATGCATGAACAAATTTGCCTATACTGAGTCTCCATAATATACAAATTTATATCATGCATATTAATGTGAATATCCTGAAAACCCAACTAATTGTTGGGTTCCCAGGGCAGGTTTGGGAAGCATTGGCTTAAATCAATACATGATACTGTGATTATAACTAACAACCTTAATTGATCAAAGATCATCCTAGAACCTCTTGACTATAGCATATCTTCCCAGAAATATATTTACATACCATCTGAATTGAACCAGATAAGTGTCATATTCAGCTTCTTATCTCGCTATAAGTAGTTATGCAGCTATAAATTAGCTGGATAGAAAAGGCACATTCCAGGGAGGGGTTCAGTTATCTGGCAAACTAAGCTGAATATTGCATATATCTGGCTGTTATCCAGCCATATGTGGCCAGATAACTTGCTACTTAACCAGATATCTTTAAATGATATAAGGCTAAGTAGTGCTGTTACAAGACCAAAAAAGCTATAAAAAATTGGAGCATCTGGGGCAATCCCAACTCTCCTCCGCTCACAATATCTTATGAAGATAGAGCATATAGAGCATATAGAAAGACATGATTTAATGGAACACAGTCAGCACTGATTTACCCAAGGGAAGTCTTGCCTCACAAATCTGCTTCATTTTTTTGAAGGGGTTAATAAACATGTGGATAAAGGTGAACTGGTAGATGTAGTGTATTTGGATTTTCAGAAGGCGTTTGACAAAGTCCCTCATGAGAGGCTTCTACGAAAACTAAAAAGTCATGGGATAGGAGGCAATGTCCTTTTGTGGATTACAAACTGGTTAAAAGACAGGAAACAGAGAGTAGGACTAAATGGTCAATTTTCTCAGTGGAAAAGGGTAAACAGTGGAGTGCCTCAGGGATCTGTACTTGGACCGGTGCTTTTCAATAGATATATAAATGACCTGTAAAGGAATATGACAAGTGAGGTTATCAAATTTGCGGATGATGCAAAATTATTCAGAGTAGTTAAATCACAAGCACACTGTGATACATTACAGGAGGACCTTGCAAGTGGAAGATTGGGTATCCAAATGGCAGATGAAATTTAATGTGGACAAGTGCAAGGTGTTGCATATAGGGAAAAATAACCTTTGCTGTACTTACATGATGTTAGGTTCCATATTAAGAGCTACCACCCAGGAAAAAGATCTAGACATCATAGTAGATAATACTTTAAAATCGTCGGCTCAGTGTGGTGCAGCAGTCAAAAAATCAAACAGAATGTTAGGAATTATTAGGAAGGGAATGGTTAATAAAACAGAAAAGGTCATAATGCCTCTATATCGCTCCATGGTGAGACCACACCTTGAATACTGTGTACAATTCTGGTCGCCACATCTCAAAAAAGATATAGTTGCGATGGAGAAGGTACAGAGAAGGGCAACCAAAATGATAAAGGGAATGGAACAGCTTCCCTATGAGGAAAGGCTGAAGAGGTTAGGGCTGTTCAGCTTGGAGAAGAGACGGCTGAGGGGGGATATGATAGAGGTCTTTAAGATCATGAGAGGTTTTGAAAGAGTAGATGTGACTCGGTTATTTACACTTTCGAATAATAGAAGGACTAGGGGGCATTCCATGAAGTTAGCAAGTAGCACATTTAAGACTAATCAGAGAAAATTCTTTTTCACTCAATGCACAATAAAGCTCTGGAATTTGTTGCCAGAGGAGATGGTTAGTGCAGTTAGTGTAGCTGGGTTCAAAAAAGGTTTGGATAGGTTCTTGGAGGAGAAGTCCATTAACGGCTATTAATCAAGATTACTTAGGGAATAGCCACTGCTATTAATTGCATCAGTAGCATGGGATCTTCTTAGTGTTTAGATAATTGCCAGGTTCTTATGGCCTGGTTTGGCCTCTGTTGGAAACAGGATGCTGGGCTTGATGGACCCTTGGTCTGACCCAGCATGGCAATTTCTTATGTTCTTATGCTCTTAAGACCCTGTTGGGCCGTTATTGACTCACAACAGGGTCTTCATAAGATATTGTGAGGGTGGGAAACCCTGGAGGCGCCTATATTTTATAGCATTTTCATTCTTATGACAGCACTACTTAGCTGGATATCATTGAAAGTTATCTGGTTACGAAGCAAGTTTTCAGCCACACATGGCAGGATAACTTAAAAACAATAATGGCTATATTCAAACATAGCCCTTTATGTTTTCAATTATCCAGCTATAAGTAGCTGGATAACTTTAAGAAAGCATATTCAGCAGGACATTTATACCGCAGAATATATGGGGCAAGTTATCCAGCTAACCTCAGCCAGTTAACTGGTCCACTAACCACCCTGCTGAATATGGACCTCTGTACTATCACTGATGTTCTTAATGTCTCTCATGTGAGCAGGTAGAGCCCTACATCACTATACATCAGCTTATTTTCAGTGAGTAGAAAAGAAAATTCTCAAAAATTAGAACATTGCAAACAAGTTAAATGTTATTTTAGGAGGAGACGCATGCGCTTGAGACCCAGGGCCGCTGTGAGTTTTCTGCCTGACTTCCAACTGCGGTGACACTCTGCCCCCCTTGGCTGACATCAGCGCTGACATAATCAATAAGGGCCCTTCGAATCAATAAGAACTCGAGGCCTATGGTGCGAGCCATTGGCGTGCAGCTGAAGCTATGCCCACCAAAGGGGCATGCAGCTTAATCTGATGAGAAAGAAAAAAAAATCCAAGATCTTTACATCATCTCCAGCTCCAGCCATAATTCGAGGCCCGATGGACAATCACCTTCGTCAGCAAGGTGAGTTATCCACCAGTGACTGTGGTGGAAGCTCCTCAATGGGAGCTTCCTTGAGTCCTGTTCTTAATAGACTCCCTCCCCAACCACCAGTACCTCCATCACAGGATGAAAGGATGGAGCTCCATCAAATTGTGTGAACAATGCTGGGAGAAGCTTCAAGTTTGGACCAACAGACATTTATGGGCAGATTTTCAAAGGGTTACACGTGTAACATACGCTCATAACCCCCGAAAAGCTGCCCCAAGCTGCCCCTGTGCGTGCCGAGCCTATCTTGCATAGACTCGGCGGGCGTGCAAGCCCCGGGACGCGCATATGTCCCAGGGCTTTGAAAAATGGGGCGGGAAGGGGGCAGGGTTGGGGGTGTGGTGGGGGTATGCAGGTGGTCCGGGGGCGGGACCGAGGCCTCCTTCATTGTGGCTGTGTCGGGGAATGGCGCACCGGCAGCCGGCCGGCGTGCACAAGTTACGCCTGTCCAGAGGCAGGCGTAACTTCTGCACAAAGGTCAGGATAGGGGTTTCGGTAGGGCTGAGGGGTGGGTTAGGTAGGGGAAGGGAGGTGAAGATGGGGGATGGTGGAAGGAAAGTTCCCTCCGAGGCCGCTCTGATTTCGGAGCGGCCTCGGAGGGAACTGGGAAAGCCATCGGGGCTCCTTTAGGGCTCGGCGCGCGCAAGGTGCACAAGTGTGCATCCCCTTGTGCGCGCTGACCCCGGATTTTATAACATGCGCGCGGTACCACGCGCATGTTATAAAATCGGGCGTAGATTTATTCGCGCTGGGTTGTGCGAACAAATCTACACCCGCGCGTATCTTTTAAGATCTGGCCCTTGATTTTGTTATTTCCTCTGCTACTGAGAGTTTTAACAATCCTGCTGTAAAAAATTCTAGGTTAATTCCCTGGTAATACCTTTGGATAAGAATATGATTTCATCAAATGTTACCCTTATTGATCTTTGAAAGTTGATTTATAAATTGCATAATGATGTGATTCAATCAATCTCTCAGTTCAATTCTTTTATGCCCAAGTCCAAATCTTCTATCCTAGCTCATGAGAGGAAAATACAAGATTTGGAAACAACATCTTCTATGAATTTGTAAATTCCTTTCTTGTTAAATGCAGAGTCGGCGCATATCAAGGATAGCTTATTACTTCATAATGAGATTGAGGCTTTAGAAAATCTGGCTAGAGTTAAGAATTTACCTTTTATTAATTTCTCTTATACTACGTTGCTTTTAGCAACTGAAATGTTTAAAAAATATCTGAAGGAGGTACTATTATATTTAGATGCTGAAATTACTGATATTTCAAAAATATTCTATTTACCCAGGAAGAAGGGGTCAGATCAGGTTAATCAGCCTACTTTATCAGAAAGACCTAGAATTTCAACATTTCTTGAGAAATCGCTTGATTTAACAAGTAATAAGAGCTACCTTAATCATATCTTTCTGTGCAGAGCAGGATAAAGACTTGGTATTTTATAAATTCTTAGAAAACAAGGATATCTCCTTTTGTGGGCAAAAGATATCAATATTTCCTGACATCTCCCATCCTACGCAGGTACATAGGAGACATTTCCTTTCATTACAAAATAAGGTTCTTGCCCTTGGATCATCCATTTTTCTTCAGTTTCCCTGCAGATGGTTTATAACTTTACAATCTAACAAGTTTGTGTTTAATGATCCTTTGCATCTGGAAACCTTTATAATGAATAAGAATGCTGAGAGAGGATTGGCAGATTAGGGTTTGTATGCCATTTTCTTTTTCTTCTTTGTTTTGGAGATAACTGTGGGGATGGTACTAAAAATTAGATAAATCCCAGGTATTATTCTCCGTTTTTCTGTTAACACATGCTATTGGATTAATATTTCCTTGTTTCTCCCCATGATTATAGGGTATACAATTTGTATATTATATCATTTTAGTATATAAGAATTACCATTATTCGTGCCTTGTTTACCAACAAATTGTATTTCTTTATTTTATTGTAATGAAATTGGAAAATTTAATAAAGATATAATTGAAAAAAAACATTATTTTAATGTAAAAAATGTAAACATGTAAAGCAGAAATACAGCATGAATAATTGAAGAGGAGGCTTAAAGAAAATGTGCTTTAAAATTGAGGATTGGCTGGAAAAACTTTATTAGTTAGCTCCCGCCTTTTCATTGGTAGCTCAAGATGAGTTATATTGAGGTAATTCCTTATCCTCAAAGGGCTTACAATTAAAGTTTTTAGCTGAGGTACTAGAGGCTTGGCTAAGGTGACAAGGAGTATCAATAGGATTTAAACCTTGGCTTTATCAGCTCTCAGTTTGCTGACCTCCACTTGCTGTTTTAGCATTGGTGGCTAAACATAGAAACATAGAAATGATGGCAGAAGAAGACCAAACGGCCCATCCAGTCTGCCAGGCAAGCTTTCACAGTTATTTTTCTCATACTTATCTGTTACTCTGACCGCTGAGGTCAGGGCCCTTTTGGTAACTTTTTGGTTCTAATTTCCTTCCACCCCTGTTATTGATGTAGTGAGCAGTGCTGGAGCTGCATAAAAGTGAAATATCAAGCCTAATTGGTTAGGGGTAGTAACCGCCGCAATAAGCAAACTACTCTCACGCTTATTTGTTTACCCAGCCTGTGCAATTTTGTCCTTGTTGGTTGTCTTAATATAAATCCTCTTTTCTTCATTCCCCCCTGCCATTGAAGCACTGAGCTGCTCTGATATGTATTCAACTGAAGTATCAGGCTTAATTGGTTCGGGATAGTAACCACCGCAACAAGCAAGCTAATCCCACACTTATTTGTTTACCCAGACCATGCAATTCAGTCCTTGTTGGTCGTTGTCTGAATGTAAATCATCTTATTTTAATTCCCTCCTGCCGTTGAAGCAGTGAGCTGCACTATATATGTATTCAAAGTGAAGTATCAGGCTTAATTGGTTTGGGGTAGTAACTGCCGCAACAGGCAAGCTACTCCCATGCTTATTTGTGAATGCAAATCCTTTGTCCCACATTTCCTCTTGCTGTTGAAGCCTAGAGCAATGTTGGAGTCACATTAACTTTCAACAGGTGTAAATCTGCGTGCGCCAGCGGGCTGCTGGCGCGCCATCACCCGACCCGGGGGCTGGTCCGGAGGCCTCAACCATGCCCCGGGCCGGCGCCATGCCCCCGGTCCCGCCCCAAACCGCCCCTGACCCCGGTCTTGCCCCTGACACGCCCCCTCCCCACCCCTTTTGCGACGCCCCGGGACTTACGCGCATCCCGGGGCTGTGCGCGCGCTGGCGGCCTATGCAAAATAGGCGCGCCGGCACGCAAGGGCCCTGCGCGCGTAAATCCGGCCAGATTTACGCGCGCAGGGCATTTAAAATCTGGCCCACAGTGTTTATCCCACGCCCCTTTGAAATCCTTCACAGTTTTAGTCTTCACCACTTCCTCCGGAAGGGCATTCCAGGCATCCACTACCCTCTCCGTGAAGAAATACTTCCTGACATTGGTTCTGAGTCTTCCTCCCTGGAGTATTAAATCGTGACCTCTGGTTCTGCTGATTTTTTTGCAATGGAAAAGGTTTGTCGTTGACTTTGGATCATTAAAACCTTTCAAGTATCTGAAGGTCTGTATCATATCACCACTGCTCCTCCTTCTGGACTGGTGTCTGTTCTTCTCATTCCCTTCCTACAGAGGAAGAAATTCTCCAGTGTTGGCCAGCACAGAAAAAAGTCAGGCCAGAATGCTAGAAGATCTTGTCTGAGACTCCTCAAGAAATGAGAATAAATCAAAAGATTTGTGGAAAAGGGAGGTCAATAGAGGAGAAGGAAGTGGAATGATCATGTTGTGTGGTCTGGCACAACCACCAGCCTACAAACCCTTCAGCCACACCCCAAATATTGCTGCCAGCCCAAGAAACCCCAGCTCTTCAAAAGACTACCACAAATCCATCAACACTTTTCTCCCTTTTTATGAGTTCTAATAGTGTTGTTGGAGTCCTGTTTTTCAGATTATTACTTTAATCAAAGGTGCTAAGTCTTTATTCCAAAAAATGTATTAATCTAACAAATTTTACCAGTTCATTGCTAACCCCACAGCAGGATGCCACTGACTCCATGCCAGGCCATACTCTTCTTCATGGCAAGGCACCGTGAGCAAGCCTTGTGGCCAGACACCACTGGCTCCATGCTGCCACATTTCCCCTAGACATGCACATGGCTGACGCTGCCCAATTTAAATAACTCACAGCAGGAACATCGAACTAAATCTCAAGCGGATTGTGATAAGTTGCAGGAGAACCTTGTGAGACCAGAAGATTGGGCATCCAAATGGCAGATGAAATTTAATGTGGACAAGTGCAAGGTGATGCATATGGGGAAAAAAAACCCTTGCTGCGATTACATGATTTTAGGTTCCACACAGGAAAGAGATCTAGGAGTCATAGTGGATAATACATAGAAATTGTCGGCTCAGTGTGCTGCAGCAGTCAAAAAAGCAAATAGAATGTTAGGAATTATTAGGAAAGGAATGGCTAATAAAACAGAAAATGTTATAATGCCACTGTATTGCTCCATGGTGAGACCGCACCTTGAATACTGTGTGCACTGCAGTTATAGTTTTTTATGACCTCATGACTCAACAGGGCCCAGCCTATTTAAGCCTACCCCTGGTTATACTCAGGGCCTTGTCATTGAGTCTGCTCAATTCCCTGCATGGTCCCACGTCTCTGAATGCCTTTGACTTTTCCAAGCCTTCTGCTCTAGTTTTGCTCTGTGTCTTTCCTACGCCTTCTGTTCTAGTTTTGCTTTGTGTCTTTCTTAAATCTTCTGCTCTAGCCCTCTCCAGTGGCCTCTTTTGCTTTCAGTGTATCTCTGTGGCCTTCTCAGGCCTTTTGTCTAAGTGACCTTTGAATCTTCTGTGTATGGCCTCCGGGCCTTCACTGTTATCTGTCTGGACTAGTCTCTGTCTTGTCTGTATCTTGTCCTCTCCAGTCTTGTCATATTTCTGTTCCTAGCCATTGTCCTAACCTCAGTCTTGTTACAGCTTCCAGCCCTGCAGCCTGCATCTCCAGTCCTGCCTGACCTCAGCCTTCAGTCCTGCCCATCCTCAGTCCCTAGTCCGGCCCGGCCTCAGCCTCCAGTCCTATAGCCTGCATCTCCAGTCCTGCCCAGTCTCAGCTTCCAGTTCTGCATTCTACACATGAAGTCCTGCTCAGCTTCACCAGTGACAGTTCCGGTCCAGTCCAGATTCCAGGCCAGCACTATCCTCAACACCAGCACCTAAGTCCAGCTGTTTGCTAGAACCCAACCTGCAGGGGAGATGGCTGGTATAGGCTAGGTATAGATTCCTTAGCTCAGTTCTGTCTTGCCCTGTAGCCCTGGATTGTTTCTGAGGGGATTCCCCTGCCTGAATCATAAAAAAGGAGTGGAATGAGTAAACATTATTCAGTTGTTTACTCTTTCAAAGAGTACAAAGACTAGAGGAGCTACAATGAAATAAGATACAATTAAAACTAATAAGAGAAAATATTTTTTTTACTCAACACATAATTAAATTCTGGAATTCATTGCCAGTGGTTGTGGTGAAAGCTGTTAATGTAGATGCATTTAAAAAAAGTTTGGACAAATTCATGGAGGAAAAGTCCATAAATCATTATTAAGATGGAGTTTCAGAAATCCACATCTTACCTCTGGGATAAGCAACATGGAATTTATCTACCCCTTGGGATCCTGCCAGCTATTTGTAGCCTGGATTTGCCACAGTTGGAAACAGGATACTGGTCTTGATGGACCTTCGGTCTGACCCAGTATGACAAATCTTACGTACTTTTGTACTTAGCTTGAACCTTTTGCACGACTATAAGCAAAGCTGCAGGGACATTTAAAGTACCATTAGTAGTTTCATATAGCTACTACAGATGGAAGGTTAAAGTATATCGTTGAGTCTTGATAATATGTGATCTTTTTTTTTTTTTTTACAAGTGGTACTTTTTCTCTGGTTCACCTGTAGAGTTTAACAGCAAAGAGAGTAATGGGTATCAAATGAGTATCAAATGGGTATCAAAACATGCATATATGTCTCCTTATTGCCCTTTGAACATTCTGCCACCCATGACTTCTTACATGAATTATATGTATTGGGGGGCTGTGACCTAAAAAACTATTATACTTTTTTTTCCATTCTATATCTAAACCTTCCTCTTGAAGGAGTAATTTTGTAACATTGTACCATAAATTAACCAGGAAACATGCACATAAGTCTGCTTTGAAAATTATTGCACCATATATAGCCATACCCAATTACATCTTTTAACCTATATGTAAAGTTTTTTTCTGGGAAATGTATATGCAGACTTTTGAAAAGCCAAAAGTATGCATGAAAGTGCAAACTACTTTCCAAATCTGTCCCTAGGCATCCCTAAACTCAGGTCCGGTAGACTTACATGTGAATAGCACATATGCATGTGCGTTTTCCTACTGGAAGGTGAATTTTAAAAGCCAAACACATGCCAAAACTGGAAGATGGGTGAGCATCTAGCACATGTGTTTGTCCATCTATTTTATAAGCCAGCAACATATGGAAACTTTAAAACAGGCACGCAGGTGTCCACACATGTGTAAATGGGCATGCAGCCAGATGCACTGAAATTTTATATGTGTGCAAGTATACATGTGTGTTATAAAATAGGCCAATAGTGTATATGTGTGCTCCTAATTTTAAGAGTTTATGCACACAGCAGCATAATGTCAGCTTCAAGGTGCACAAGTGAGGGAAATTTATAACAGGCATGCATCCAGGCCATGACTAGTTTCATCAGTACATCCACCAGTTTGCCCTGTCTATAGCTAGGTCCTCAAGAATCCTCTGGTTCTTTAGCCTGCACTCCCTCAGTTAACCCAGATCCATCAAGCACATAATATGTAGCTAGAACTTGTTTTATTCTGAGTTAAACCTCATCTATAGCAGAGGTAAAGTTGTCCTGAAATGGACAATCCAGTGGGATCACTGAGAGGAGAGAATCACCTTGCTGGTGGCTGAAAGGAATCAGAAAGTTTTGCTTGGGAACGTTTTTAAAAGTATTGGGGAGAAGCAAACTATTGGGGTATATTATTTAGTATGTTTGTGTTTTTAAATAGTCAGCAAGACAGCTAATAAACAGAAGTTAGTGTGTTTGTGTTTTAGTCAATAAGGCAGCTAATAATCAGAAGTTACTGTGTTTGTGTTTAAATAGTCAGTAAGGCAGCTAATAAAAAGAAGTTAGTATGTTTATGTAAAAAAAACCGTAGCCAGAAGATAGAAATAGGTAGCTGTGTATACCTAAGTAAAAATGTTGAAAAGTTCAATTACTCACCTTGCAAAGGTGATAAGGTACTGTGATCTGGTTTGATTAGGTACTAACATGTGTTCATTAGGACAGCAGTGAATCACTCAGGCTGACTAACTGGAGTGTTAAGGTTGTGTGTTTGATTTGATTAGGTACCATCATTTGTTAATCTGAACAGCAGTGAGACACCCAGGACAACTAAATGTAGCGTAAATCTCCAAAGGGATTGCTTTGTATTAATTTACCTTAGAAGATACATTGCAAGGAAAGAGCTCAGTAACCCACAATCCAGTGGGAGCACTGAGAGGAGAGGATCACCTTGCTGGTGGCTGTAAGAAATCAGCAAGTTCTACTTAGGAAATTTTTTTAAAATATTGGGGAGAAGTAAACTATTGTGGTATATTATTTAGTGTGTTGTGTTTTTAATAGACAGTAAGGTAGCCAATAAGCAGAAGTTAGTGTGCTTGTGTTTTAAATAGTCAGTAAGGCAGCTAATAAGCAGAAGTGAATATGTTTGATTTTTAAACAGTCAGTAAGGCAGCTAATAAGCAGAAGTGAATGTGTTTGTACTTTCAATAATCAGTAAAGCATTGTCCTCTCACACTGAGGATGTGTCTCCCAGGGCTACTGCCCAGATGAGAAAGGTTAGGTTGGCCATCATAGCTGGTGATTTCAATACTAGGAATGTAGACAGCTGGGTGGCTGGTGGGTGTGAAGACTGTCTGGTAAAATGCCTATCTGTTGCAAAGGTGGTGGACCTCATGTGTCACCTAGATAGGATTTTAGACAGTGCTGGAGAGGAGCCAGCTGTTGTGGTACTTGTGGGCATCAACAACAAAGGAAAATGTGGGCGGAAGCTTCTGGAAGCCAAATTTAGCATCTTAGGTAGAAAGCTGAAATCCAGAACCTCCAGGGTAAGAGTCACTTAAATGTTCCCTGTTCCTCGTGCAGGTGCCCAGAGGCAGGCAGAGCTATGAAATCTAGGGATGTGAATCGTTTTCCATATCGTCTTAACGATAGAAATCGTGTGGCAGGGCAAGAAAATCGTGTTAGGCACAATTTTTTAGTTAAAAAATCGTTAAAAATCGTTTTTTCCGATTAGTGCGCACTAACGGGAGTTAGTGCGCACTAACTGAAAATGATACAATTTGACACTTTTCAGATCAGTTAAGGTCAGTTTAGGAATCAATATGTATTCCTATTGGCTGCCCTCTTATTTATTCATGTTACCAAGGTTCCCACTGACAGTATATGGGGGATGGGAAATGGAAACAGTTGGTAGCTTGACAAAACAAGTAATGTGATCAGTCAATGTGACTAGAACTTGTGCCCTAACCCTGATACCAGGGGTATTGTGATCTTCCTGCACACAATGCCCTATCCCTATTAATACCAGGCAGCTCCCCCCTGTCTGTGAAGCCAGCCTCTCACTAGTAATGCAGGGAGGGAGCTGTCTCAGACTTCACCATCCTCTCCCCCCCTCACCCACACACCACTCACTAGCTGGGACATGGGGGAAGTCAGGAGTGAGGGTCAGGCAGCTCCCCCCTGTCTGTGAAGCCAGCCTCTCACTAGTAATGCAGGGAGGGAGCTGTCTCAGACTTCACCATCCTCTCCCCCCCCCCCCCTTACCCGCACACCACTCACTAGCTGGGACATGGGGGAAGTCAGGAGTGAAGGTCAGGCAGCTCCCCCCTGTCTGTGAAGCCAGCCTCTCACTAGTAATGCAGGGAGGGAGCTGTCTCAGACTTCACCATCCTCTCCCCCCCCCCTCACACACACACCACTCACTAGCTGGGACATGGGGGAAGTCAGGAGTGAGGGTCAGGCAGCTCCCCCCTGTCTGTGAAGCCAGCCTCTCACTAGTAATGCAGGGAGGGAGCTGTCTCAGACTTCACCATCCTCTCCCCCCCCCCTCACACACACACCACTCACTAGCTGGGACATGGGGGAAGTCAGGAGTGAGGGTCAGGCAGCTCCCCCCTGTCTGTGAAGCCAGCCTCTCACTAGTAATGCAGGGAGGGAGCTGTCTCAGACTTCACCATCCTCTCCCCCCCCCCTCACCCACACACCACTCACTAGCTGGGACATGGGGGAAGTCAGGAGTGAGGGTCAGGCAGCTCCCCCCTGTCTGTGAAGCCAGCCTCTCACTAGTAATGCAGGGAGGGAGCTGTCTCAGACTTTACCATCCTCTCCCCCCCCCCCCTCACCCACACACCACTCACTAGCTGGGACATGGGGGAAGTCAGGAGTGAGGGTCAGGCAGCTCCCCCCTGTCTGTGAAGCCAGCCTCTCACTAGTAATGCAGGGAGGGAGCTGTCTCAGACTTCACCATCCTCTCCCCCCCCCCCCCTCACCCACACACCACTCACTAGCTGGGACATGGGGGAAGTCAGGAGTGAGGGTCAGGCAGCTCCCCCCTGTCTGTGAAGCCAGCCTCTCACTAGTAATGCAGGGAGGGAGCTGTCTCAGACTTCACCATCCTCTCCCCCCCCCCCCCCCTCACCCACACACCACTCACTAGCTGGGCCATGGGGGAAGTCAGGAGTGAGGGTCAGGCAGCTCCCCCCTGTCTGTGAAGCCAGCCTCTCACTAGTAATGCAGGGAGGGAGCTGTCTCAGACTTCACCATCCTCTCCCCCCCCCCTCACCCACACACCACTCAGTAGCTGGGACATGGGGGAAGTCAGGAGTGAGGGTCAGGCAGCTCCCCCCTGTCTGTGAAGCCAGCCTCTCACTAGTAATGCAGGGAGGGAGCTGTCTCAGACTTCACCATCCTAGGGCACAAGTTCTAGTCATATTGACTGATCACATTACTTTTTTTGTCAACTACCAACAGTTTCCATTTCCCATCCCCCCAACCATCACCTCAGTAGGAACCGTGGTAACATCAATAGATAAGAGGGCAGCCAGCCAATAGGAATACATATTCATTCCTAACTGACCTTTACTGACCTGGAAAGTGTCAATTTGTATCATTTTCTGTTAGTGCGCACTAACTCGAGTTAGTGCGCAGTAACTGGGAGTTAGTGCGCACTAACTCCCGTTAGTGCGCACTAACACGATTTAACGATTTTTAACGATAAATCGTTAGAATTTCTATTGTATCGTGTTCTATAACGATTTAAGACGATATTAAAAATATCGGACGATAATTTTAATCGTTAAAAAATGATTCATATCCCTAATGAAATCTTAATGTGTGGATGAGACGAAGGTATAAGGAAGAGGGATTCAGTCTTGTAAGGAACTTGGGAACCTTTTGGGAAAGAGGGAATGTTTTCCGAAGTGATGGGCTCTACCTTAACCAGGGTGAAGCCAGGCTGCTGGTGCTAAACTTTAAAAAGGAGACAGAACAGCTTTTAAACTAAAACAAAGGGGAAAGCCAACAGTCACTCAGCAGTGCATGGTTCGGAGGGAGGTATCTTCAAAGGATACTAATGATGCATTAGAATTAGGGCATTCCAACACTGAGGTTCCAATAATAAGAAAAGAAGTCCAAGTGCTTATAATTAAAAACTCACCTGATCTAAAAGATTCCACTTTATCCTTATCAATTAAAAATCTGAATGAAAATACAAACAAAAAACACACTTTGAAATGTTTTTATGCTAATGCCAGAAGTCTAAGAAGTAAGATGGGAGAATTAGAATGTATAGCAGTGAATGATGACATAGACTTAATTGTAATCTCAGAGACATGTTGGTAGGAGGACAACCAATGGAACAGTGCTATACCAAGGTACAAATTATACCGCAGTGACAGAGAGGAGCATCTGAGAGGCGGGGTGCTGCTTTATGTCTGGGATGGCATAGAGTCCAACAGGATAAAGATCCTGCATGAGGCTAAATGCACAATCAAATCTTTATGTGTAGAAATCCTTTGTGAGTTGGAGAAGAGTATAGTGATGGGAGTATTCTACTGTCCACCTGGCCAAGATGGTGAGACAGACAGTATAATGCTAAGAGCAATTAGGGAAGCTAACCAAATTAGTATTGCAGTAATAATGGGAGATATCAATTAACCAAATATAACGTGCAAGGAAAAAGTTTCAGTTCCACCACAGTATATAATAGAAATTTTTCAGTTTTTATTCTTACAGTCAGTAGAAATCGGCAACTCCACGTTAGTGTATATAAACAGGTATCAGTCCCCCGACATGGTCCCGTGTTTCGCTGGTGGCTGCATCGGGAGGGACCACACAGAATATAAATTCTAAAATATAAACACATTCAGTCAGAGTGGAACATAACATAAGGGGCTATAACAGTAGCAGAAATACAATATACTTACATCCTTTAATCATATCATGGAGCGCAAACACCCTCACTATATCAACACAATTTAAAGAAGAAGCCTTGGCGCCAAAAACAGATGTCATCGCGAGAACGTCAAAATAAGTCCCGCCCCCATTTACACAAATAGGTGCCACTCAATGTCCTTATTGAGTCCATGAGGGTGAATGGTTTTTAAAGTGTAAATCCATCTCTGTTCTCTTTTACCTAACATCTCAGCATAGTCCCCACCCCGGGTAGAGGGGGAAACAATCTCTAAAACTAAAAAGGTGAGATCAGAGATGGAATGGCCCAAGGTAGTCCAGTGGGAGACCAGGGGTTCTTCAAGTCTAAGAAGTCTAATGTTGGAACAGTGCTCTATGATTCGGGTTTTCACCATTCTCTTAGTTTTTCCAACATATAAACTAGGGCATGGGCACTGCACCACATAGACCACCCCTTTGGTTGTACAGTCGGATACACCGCGTAGATGAAAAATCTGTCCAGAGATAGGGTGTTGAAAAGTGGAAGAGGCTGAAGTGTGGCTGCACATAGTGCAGTGACCGCAGGGGCTATGATAACCCACCCCACGAGTGTCCACCTCGTTCCTGCCAAAAGACGTATGTACTAATTGGTCACGAAGATTACTACCTCGGCGGAATGAGAACCGTAGGTCACCCCGCAATAAAGAGGATAATGCTAAATTCTGCAAATGTCTGCGGATCATTAAAGAGATTGTTTTACTTACAACAGAAAATGGTAGTATACAGTTAAAGGACGTATCAGCATCATCAGACGAGGGGAGGAAGAGCCATTCCCGGTGGGTGTATAATGCCCTTTTAAAAGCATTTTTCACAATTCGGGGGGGATAACCCCTCTCTAAAAATCTTGAAGACATCACCCTGGATTTTACTATAAAGTCATCACGGGAGGAGCATAAACGCCGCAATCTGAGAAATTGGCCGGTTGGAATGTTATCCCTGAGTGGTTTGGGGTGACAGCTTGAATAAGTCAAAAGCGTGTTCCTATCGGTTGGCTTCCGAAAGAGTGTGGTAACAAAATAATTGTTTTCAACAGAAATTAAAATGTCCAAAAAAGAAATTTGTGAAGAATGAATACAGTGATTAAACTGAATATGGGGATTCAGAGAGTTTAACCAGTCAAGAAACAGAAAAAATTGTATGTCCGACCCCGTCCAGATGATCAGAATATCATCAATATACCTGCGGTAGAGTGATATCCTTGAAAACCATTCTGAGGGATATACCAGGGTAGTTTCAAAACGGTCCATAAAGAGACAAGCCAGGCTGGGAGCCATAGTGGCCCCCATGGCTGTACCTTTAATCTGTTGGTAGAACGTCTTGTCAAACAGAAAAAAAATTTTTGTCAACGCTAATTCAGACAATTCGGTCAGGAAGGAGGTGGACACTCGGTGTGGAGCAGGTCGTGTATCTAAAATATCCTCAATCACCTGAAGGGCCTCAGACTGAGGGATATTGGAATAGAGGGAAATAACGTCAAGGGTTACAAAGAAAAAATCTCCAGGGGGAACCAGTGAATCATGTAAAATAGAAATAAGATGGGAGGAATCCCTAACATACGACCGAATTTGTGATACAAATGGCTTAAGAAAAATATCGACAAACTTAGACAATGGTTCTAAGAGGGAATTAATGCCAGATACAATGGGACGCCCCGGGGGGCGTATCAAGGTCTTGTGTATTTTCGGCAGGATGTAAAAAAGTGGTATGACTGGGGCCTTATTTACCAAGAAATTGGCCTCACGATTGGTTATCATATGGATATCCTGGGCAGACTGGACAAGGGATTTAACAATTTCCAGCAATGATTCAGTGGGGTAAATGTAACATCAGGACATGTTAGAGAGATAAAGTTCTTGGATGGAATAAATAACTTTTTTATGGAACAACTGTTTCAGGAAACAATGAGAGAGGGAACAATTTTAGATCTAATTCTCAGTGGAGCACAGCAGTTTTTGAGAGAGGTAATGGTGGTGGGGCCGCTTGGCAATAGTGATCATAATATGATCAAATTTGAATTAATGACTGGAAAGGGGACAGTAAGTAAATCCATGGCTCTAGCACTAAACTTTCAAAAGGGAAACTTTGATAAAAATGAGAAAAATAGAAAAAAACTGAAAGGAGCAGCTACAAAGGTAAAAAGTGTGCAAGGGGCATGGACATTCTTAAAAAATATCATCTTAGAAGCATAGACCAGATGTATTCCACACACTAAGGGGTAGATTTTAAAAAACTACGCCCGCACTGGCCGGCGCGCGATTCCCCAGCCCAGGAGTGGTTTCGGAGGCCTCGGCCATGCCCCCGAAATGCCCCCGGGCCAGAACCACACCCACAGCCCTGCCCCCGGATGACGCGCCGCTGCAACACGCCCCCCTGATGCCCCTGGCACGCCCCCCAGGAAAGCCCCAGGACTTACACGTGTCCCGGGGCTTGCACACACCACCAAGCCTATTCAACATAGGCTCGGCGCGCGCAGGGGGAGCTTGGGGCAGATTTTCGGAGGGTACGTGCGTATCTTACATGCGTACCCCTTTGAAAATCTGCCCCTATGAAAGCTGGAAGGAAGGCAAAATGATTACCGGCATGGTTAAAAGGTGAGGAAAAAGAGACTATTTCAGCCAAACGATCTTCATTCAAAAATTGGAAGAAGGATCCAACAGAAGAAAATAGGATAAAGCATAAGTGTTTGCAAGTTAAATGTAAGTCATTGATAAGACAGGCTAAGAGAAAAATTTGAAAAGAAGTTGGCCGTAGAGGCAAAAACTCACAGTAAAAACTTTAAAAATATATCCGAAGCAGAAAGCCTGCGAAGGAGTCTGTTGGACTGAGGGGTTAAAGGGGCACTTAGGGAAGATAAAGCCATTGCAGAAAGATTAAACAATTTCTTTGCTTTGGTGTTACTGAAGAGGATGTTGGGGAGATAACCATTCCAGAGAAGGTTTTCATGGGTAATGATTCAGATGAACTGAACCAAATCACGATAAACCTAGAAAATGTGGTAGGCCTGATTGACAAACAGAAGAGTAGTAAATCACTTGGACCAGATGATATACACCTCAGGTTTCTGAAGGAACTCAAAAATGAAATTTCAGATCTATTAGTAAAAATTTGTAACCTATCATTAAACTCATCCATTGTACCTGAAGACTGGAGGGTGGTAAATGTAATCCCATTATTTAAAAAGAGCTCCAGGGGCGATCCGGGAAACTACAGACCTGTTAGCCTGACTTCAGTGCCAGGAAAAATAGTGGAAACTGGAAAGTGTTCTAAAGATCAAAATCACAGAACATATAGAAAGACATGGTTTAATGGAGCAAAGTCAGCATGGCTTCACCCAAGGGGTCTTGCCTCACAAATCTGCTTTACTCTTTTGAAGGGATTACAAAACATGTAGATAAAGGTGAACTGTTAGATGTAGTGTATTTAGATTTTCAGAAGGCATTTGACAAAGTGCCTCATAAGAGACTTCTAAGAAAAATAAAAATTCATTGGATAGATGGAGATGTTTTTTCGTGGATTACAAACTGGTTAAAACACAAGAAACAGAGAGTAGGATAAAATGGACAGTTTTCTCACTGGATAAGGGTTACAGTTGAGTGCCTAAAGGATCTGTACTAGGACCCATGCTTTTTAATATATTTATAAATGATCTGGAAAGGAATACGACGTGTGAGATAATCAAATTTGCAGATGATACAAAATTATTCAGAGTAGTTAAATCACAAGCAGATTGTGATAAATTGCATGAAAACCTTGTGAGACTGGAAAATTGGGCATCCAAATGACAGATGAAATTTAATGTGGATAAGTGCAAGGTGATGCATATAGGGAAAAATAAACCATGCTGTAGGTTCCCAATGTTAGGTTCTACATTAGGAGCTACCACCCAGAAAAGAGATCTAGGCATCACAGTGTATAATTGGGGTGTGAAGCGAGTGCCCAATCGTTCCCGCTATTGGGATCATCTGGCCGCGGGAAAAAATCATTTTCCCACGTTTCCCTGTTTTTTTTAGTGAAAAATTGTTTTACGGGTTAGCGCGCACTAACGAAAATAGCAAAAAATAACAAAATGTAACAAAAATAAACGTTTTTTTGTTAGTGCGCACTAACGGGAGTTAGTGCGCACTAACCTGAAAAACGATTTTTAAGAAAAATCGGGGGTAAAATTGATCGTTTCCTTCTTTTAAACGATTTTTAACGAATTTAGAAATATTGTACGATATTTCAATTTGTTAGAAAAACGATTCACATCCCTAGTGGATAATACATTGAAATCATCGGCTCAGTGTTCCACGGCATTCAAAAAATGCATACAGAATGTTAGGAATTATTAGGAAGAAAATGTCATAATGCCTCTGTATTGCTCCATGGTGTTGTGTTTCAGATGGCTTTGACCTCTGTGCCTCACCTTTCTTCCTTCTCTTTCCTCAAGCCTTGGGAAGATGGCTGCTGCCGCATCTTCATGCCGCTCTCTCCGGTGTCCCCGGATTGGCAACGGCAATGGTGTTCACCATAAGTTTCCTGAGGGCCCTAGGGTGCGCGCGCATGCCACCCACATCTTTATCCACGTCATGGCCGGATCCTCGGGGGCATCCCTTCCAAGTGACATCATCACATCCTGGTATTTAGCCTGCCCTTCATTTGCTAACAAACGGGCCGATACAGTACAGTGTGCTCCGATGGAGCGCACTGTTAGCCAGCATTTGGACGTGCATTTTGGGCATGCTAGCTTTACCCCTTATTCAGTAAGGGGTAATAGCACGTCCAAAACGCGCATCCAACCCCCCTGAACCTAATAGCGCCCGCAACATGCAAATGCATGTTGATGGCCCTATTAGGTATTCCCGCGTGATTCAGAAAGCAAAACGTGCAGCCAAGCTGCACATTTTGCTTTCAGAAATTAGCGCCTACTCAAAGGTAGGCGCTAATTTCTCTGGGCACCGGGAAAGTGCACAGAAAAGCAGTAAAAACTGCTTTTCTGTGCACCCTCCAACTTAATATCATGGCTATATTAAGTCGGAGGTCCCAAAAGTTCAAAAAAGTAAAAAATAATTAAAAAAAAAAAAACTAAAATGGGTCCGCGGTTGGTGGGTCGAAAACCGGATGCTCAATTTTGCTGGCGTCCGTTTTCCGAACCCTTGGCTGTCAGCGGGCTCGAGAACCGACGCCGGCAAAATTGAGTGTCGGCTGTCAAACCCACTGACAGCCGCCGCTTCCGTCAAAAAAGAGGTGCTAGGGACGCGGTAGTGTCCCTAGCGCCTATTTTTACCGCTGGGCCTAATTTAAATAAATTAAAATACTGTATTGCGTGCACAGGAGAGCGGGTGCTTGCCCGCTCTCCTGTGATTTTACTGTATCATCCCGAAATTGAGTTAGCAAGGATTGGATTGCCTCCGGTCTAAGCTTCTCTGCTGCTTCTCAGCTGCCACTGGAAGCTCTCTCTGCCCTTCGGGGTATTTTTCTCACTAACCTGGGCACCCACTCCTCGGGGGCCCTTCTGCTCTATTTCAGGTACCTATCTTGAGATACTGGGTACTCACTCCTCGAGGGCCTGCTCTCCCTAATCTGGTGCCTGCCATTGAACAACTTCTGCCTGCCAGGACCAACTATACAACTTCTGCTTCAGTGAGTACTAACCCTTTCAGTCTGTCTCACCTTCAGCTTCAGCGCTCAATGCCTACATCTGGGACCTGTCCCTGCCACTCTGCGCTGCCTATCACCTACTCCAGTGTGAGACTGGTCTCCTCTGCTGAGGACCCCTGGACTACTTCTGCTGGGTTACCTTCACTGATGCCCGCTCCCCGGGCAATACCATTGAGCTGTACAATAAATACAACTTCTCTGTGTCTGCCTGTATAGAGTCTAGCCTAGTACTACGGTTTCTCACGGGGCTCCTCCCATGCGAGTGGCCATCACCGCAGTACCCAAGAATCCACTCAACACCTCATAACCATAACACATGGTGAGACCGCACCTTGAGAATTATGTACAATAGAGATGTGAATCGGAACCGGAATTGGTTTGGTTCTGGTTCCGATTCAAATCTTATAATTTTTATCGTCCGGCCCGATTGGTTTTTTGTTTATCAGATGCGCCCGATCCGATAAACAAAAAACCCACCCTGACCCTTTAATACTGACCCCTTAGCCTCCTCCACCCTCACGACAGCCCCAAAAATGTTTTAAAATTACCTGGTGGTCCAGTGGGGGCACGGGGAGCAATTGCCTGCTCTTGGGCCGTCGGCTGCCACTAATAAAAATGGCGCCGATGGCTCGGATACTCTGTCACATGGTAAGGGCAAAGGGCCATCGGTGCCATTTTTATTAGTGGCAGCCGACGGCCCGAGAGCGGGAGATCGCTCCCGGCGCCCCCACTAAGCATCAGGTAATTTTAAAACTTTTTTTTGGGGGGGGGGGAGGCTAAGGGGTCAGTTTTAAAGGGTCGGGGTGGGGTTTTTTATCGGACCATCGGTGCCATTTTTATTAGTGGCAGCCGACGGCCTGAGAGTGGGCGATCGGTCCCGGGGCTTCCACTGGACCACCAGGTGATTTTAAAATGTTTTTTGGGGGGAGTTGGGAGGGTGGGGGAAGGTAAGGGATTATTTTAAAGGGTCGGGGTGAGTTTAGGGGTTGTTTTGGTGTGCCGGTTTTCCCGCCCTCCCCCCAAATAACTCCCGTTAGTGGACACAAACCCGATTAACGATTTCTCACAATAAATTGGGGGAATTTCTATTGTATCACACTCTTTAACGATTTTTGACGATTTAAAAAATATCGGACAATATTTTAAATCATCAAAAAATGATTCACATCCCTAATGTACAATTCTGGTCACCGCATCTCAAAAAAAATATTAGTTGCAATGGAGAAGGTACAGAGAAGGGCAACCAAAATGATAAAGGGGATGGAACAGCTCCCCTATGAGGAAAGAGTAAAGAGGTTAGGGCTGTTTAGCTTGGAGAAGAGACAGATGAGGGAAGATATGATAGAGGTCTTTAAAATCATGAGAGGTCTAGAATGGGTAAATGTGAATCATTTATTTACTCCTTTGAATAATAGAAGGACTAGGGGGCACTCCATAAAGTTAGCTTGTAGCACATTTACAGCTAATGGGAGAAAATTCTTTTTCACTCAACACACAATTAAACTCTGAAATTTGTTGCCAGAGGATGTGGTTAGTGCTGTAAGTGTAGCTGGGTTTAAAAAAGGTTTGGATAAGTTCTTGAAGGAGAAGTCCATTACCTGCTATTAATTAAGTTGACTTAGAAAATAGCCACTGCTATTACTAGCATCAGTAGCATGGAATAGACTTAGTTTTTGGGTACTTGCCAGGTTCTTATGGCCTGGCCTGGCCACTGTTGGAAACAGGATGCTGGGCTTGATGGACCCTTGGTCTGACCCAGTTTTCCAATTTCTTATAATTTGCTCCCTTGTGTGTATACACATATGTGCATATCTCTTGACTCTGTCCTAGAACACCCATGCCCTGCCTTCATTCTGCCCCTTTATTCCTGATGCAAAATATTCATGCATCAGTACTTGTGTGCATATGTGGTGGCTTATAAAATCGAGCAGGCATGCACATGTGCTAGATGCATGCCCATCTCACAGTTTTAGCAAACATCTGGTTTTTAAAATTCACCTTATACTGGGGATAGGGTTGCCAACTGGCTCCAGAGTTTTAGGACAGATTGATCCAGTCCTGGTTATACCCCATTGCAAGCTGAGACTTATTCTGATTTCCCTATTGCATTCCCTAAGAAAAGCAAGACTATAAGTACCTGCATGCAGGGGAGTAAAAGCAGGACTGGATCAACTTGTCCTGAAAATATGGAGCAGTTGGCAAACCTAACTGGGCAGGCAATTTTAGAAAAGCTCATTTCTGCAAGTAAAACCCTGTTTTACCAGAAATTTTTTTTTTAATTACTGTCTGAAAACTTTTCCTTATTGCTTAATAACAAAGCTTTTAGACCACTTAAACTGTAAGAAAAGCATAATTGTTACTTTCGGCCGTCCTCACCTCTTGGGCTGGGCCCTGGTCATAGCAAGATGCTCTCACGGAAGGACACTGCTCTCCTGTGTATCAGGCCCCACTCCTCTTCATGGCAACAAGCCGCGGGTTCACCTCACATCTAGACGCTGCTGATTTTCTACCAACATGCCTCCGCCCAGGCACACACGTGGCCAACGCTGCCAGATTTAAAGAGCCCGTGGTGGGAAAAGCCCCACAGCATGGCCTGATGACCTCACGCAGCCAGCCTATAAAAGGCCCTGTTCTCCACCTTCCCCCAGTAGCAGTACATGTTTCTCCATGGTCCTGTCTCAGTTCCAGCAATCCTTGCCTTCAGTTCGTCTTCAGTTCCAGTGTCCTTGTCTTCAGTTCTTCTACACCCAGTCTCTTGCTTCCCACTTATTCTTCTTCTCATCTTCCTGCCCTTCCTATCCGCCCCGCCATTCCCTTTGGACAGATACCTGACACTGACCTTGGCCTGACTTCGGGATACTCTTGATCATAACCTGCCACTGATCGTTGCCTGCCAAGAGGTGCACCTTACCTACACCTACTCTGACCCATCTACATCATCAGATCTCTCCGCCATCAGCAGAGGCACCCACCTAACACCTGCAGGTTCCAGCACCCAAAGCCTCAACCCAAGGGGGAACATGGATAGGTAAAGGCAAAGACAGCTTCATCCAGGTCTGCCTGCCAAATGGTGGGGACCTGCGGGGCTCCTCCCTGCAGGTTGTATCAACCCCACCTCAATCTAAGGGTCCATAACACTACAATAATTCTTGTATTTTATCTGTTTAAATGATCTTGTTCCCAGTCTAACATTGATTTTCATAGAATTTCCTATATCTATACTTTGTCTCTTCTCAAATAAGCTGTATTTTCTATGACAGTATATCATTCGATTTCTTTGATGCATGTTCTTCTTTGTTTCCAGCCTATAATGGCAACCTTTCATGCCATCAAGACAGAAAATGCCCAAAGGTATTCTTAATTTTATCAGACAAAATCGGAAACTATTTTTCTGACTGAGTAAGAATGTGATGATAGAATTAGCTAGCAGCTGTATCTGTCTGGCATGCTGCGAGTACAGTAAAAACTGAACGTTCTAGTAGAAAAACAGGCACTCATGTAGCCAAATCTGTTTTTCAGGCTGCTCAGGAGATCTAAAAGAACAGATGTTCAGGCAACAGCCACACTAACTAATATTGGTAACTATTTAGAATAATCTATGATAAATAGAATTATACTTGAAGCTGGTCCTATCTGGCAGGCTACAAATATGGTAATAACTAGATGTCCTGCCAGAAATGTAGGTGCTTATTTGGGAATGTGCCCTGAAAAGCTTTCCATTTTGATCTTTATTTGTTTATTTGTTTTTTCATTTTTTTTCTTGTATTTGCTGTTTGTTTCATTTATTTAAAACAAAACACAAACTACAAACATAAAAAAAAGGAAATGAAATACAAAGATAAAAGATAAATTGTGGGTCCAGGCCTCATCCCTTACTGCCAAAATTTAAAAATAACCTCTTCCCACCAAAACTCAGTGTTAGCCTCCTGTCCCCTTCCCTTCTTGCAGAATCTCCCCATGTAACTTCCTACCCCATCCACAGGTCTTCAATGGGCAGGAGTGATCACCAATTGCTCCTGTCTTACCACTGCTGGTTTTCAAAAGTGACCTTGGGTTGACTTAAGTAAGGACAGCATCATTTTGTTGTACAGCAATCTGCTATCCCTTTTGAAAACCAGCATTGGTAGGGCAGGAAAGAATGGGAATCGCTCCTGCCCATCGAAGACCTGCAGATAAGGCAAGAAGTTGTGGGGGTGGGGAGTGGAGAGTCTGGGAGGGTGCAGGGGATGGAACTCAGCCAGGGGCAGGCGTTTGTTTGGTGGCATCAGAATTTTTATGCCCTGGGGTGTCTAGCTGCCATTCAATTCTTTTTAAAATATGAAATGAAACACCATTTTTTGTTCATTTTTTATTGTATTAAAAATAATGGGGAAGATTTTCAAAGACTTCGTGCGTAACCCGAGAAAATCTGCCCCTGTGAACACCAAGCCTATTTTGCATAGGCTCGGTGGCGCGCGTAAGACCCAGGATGCGCGTATGTCCCGGGGTTTTCGAAAATGGGCGGATCGGGGGCAGGGCCGGGGGCGTTCCCAAGTCCTCCGGCACAGCGGTCATGCCGGAGGTTCACACGCCAGCAGCCGGCCGGCATGCACAAGTTACGCCTGCCAGAGGCAGGTGTAACTCCTTTAAATAAGGTGGGGGGGGGATTTAGGTATGGGGAAGGGAGGGGAAGGGAGGGGAAGGTGGGGAAGAGGAAGGTGTGGGGGGGGGGGGTGGAAGGAAAGTTCCCTGCGATTTCAGAGCGGCCTTGGAGGGAACGGAGGAAACCTGCACGGCTCGGCGCGCAAGTTACATAATTGTGCACCACCTTGCGCATGCCGACCCTGGATTTTATAACATGTGCGCACGGCAGTGCGCACATGTTATAAAATCAGGCGTAGATTTGTTCATGCCGGGTTGCGGGAACAAATCTATGCCCGTGCGCAGGTTTGAAGATCTGCCCCAATATTTTTTAAATTGTATTTTTATTCATTTTCATGCAGAAAAAACAAAGGAGTAAGTGTACATTTCCAAATACAATAAAGTCAATACAATACTCAATCTCATCAATATATATCCATGTAAAAAGAAACCACACTAAGGCCTGGATTTTCTAAGGTTGCAAACTGTAGAGAATCCGGCGGTAATGGGAGGCGAAGCGGGGGCGGGCCTGCGAAAGCCGGCAGCGATTGCACCTTCACGGTGCTATCACTGCTGACTTTCACACCCAATAGCGCCATCATAAAAGGTGGTGCTATTGGGTCTGCTACTGGCAGCGAAAAGGCTTCTTACCTTTTTGCAGTCAGCGATCTTTCCGCCGAGTCTGCCCTGATGACGCCCCGACTCCTCCTCTTCTGGCACCGACTCCACCCTGATCTAGCTATCGCATGAGAAAATGGATTTTTCGCATGCAATACGCTACGAAAATGACCCCCTAAATCTTCTATTACTCATAGTCCCCTCTATAAAGGTAATAAAGGTATAGTGGGGGACAGAATTATCGGGAGTCATAAGAAAGAAATATATTATAAACAAAACAGGCTTTACGTATCCTCTGCCTTATTTACATTTCATATTTTCATGGATTAGATATTTATTAAGGATTGGGTAGTTATATTCCTAGCGTAAATAAAAGACTTCAATTGTTCTGGCAGAAAAAAATTGAAGGATTCATTTTGTAAATGAACTAAGCATTTGCATGGATATCTTAATGAGAAATTATTTATTTATTTATGTATGTATTTATTTATCAGGTTTTATATACCGTCATTTGGCTTCATTATAAAGCCATCATGACTGTTTACAAATATGAGAGAATTACAAAAATCTTAATATGACTGTTAACAACAAGAGACAACCATTACAAAGATTAACTAAAACTAGCACTACGGTTTGCACGAAGGGGTGCACAAAGGGGAATACCCCTTTGTCACGCTGACGCCCGGTGGTAAGGCGCCATTTAATGGTCGAAGCTGCCCCGATTGACGTCATGGGGCGGGTCTTCCGATCGGGGCTCTCTCTCCCATCGCCACTCCCTCTCATCACCTGATGTTTTTTTCTCTTTCTCTCATGGCCGCGAAGCTGCGCAGCAGGGCGCCCGGAGATAGTGGGTGGCCTCCGTGTTCGTGGGCGCCCAGTGGTATGGCACCGTTTAACGGTCGGTACTGCCCCTGATGACATCAGGGGGCGGGTCTTCTGATCGGGGCTCTCTCTCCCATCGCCACTCCCTCTCATCACCCGATATCCTTTTCTCTTTCTCTCATGGCCGCGGAGCCATAACAATAACTAAGAGAAATTATTTGAGGCTTTAAAGAGAGAAACTCTCACCTTCTATCCTGGATAACTTGAGTAAAATCTGGATAAATTTGAATCTGTTGAGAGAAGAAACTAGTAGGATATTTTTAAAATATCTCTGCATTATTTGACTAACATCGTGCTCCTTAAGGAAAGCTACTAACAAAGTAGCTCGTTTGCATGCTTCCTCTGATGAGCTTTCCAGAAATTGAGTCAAGTTCTCCAGAGCCTCAAATTGTTTTTGGGTATTTCTCACATTAGACGATAGTGGTAAAAACACCATTTTATTAACAATAGGTATTTTTGAATCTTCAAACTTCAGAACTTCTTTCAGGTATTTTTTAAATGTTATATAAGAATCTTCTCCCAGGACTTTAGGGAAATTTAATAGGCATAGATTCAAATGCCTATTATAATTTTCCAGATGTTCCAGCCTTCTACTGGCATTACTAAAGTCGTTAATTAACTTTAAATTGCAGTCCGAATTCTTTATAGTTGAATATTCAATTTTTTCAACTTGAGCCTTAAACTCAGCCACCTGCTTCTCCATGTTTTCTTCCAGAGTATCAATCTTTGTCTTGAGCCGCCCCATTTTTGTCCCTTGTTCCTTAAGTGAGTGGCCTAACCCAGCCACCAAATCCCATAACGCTTCCAGCGTTACAACCACAGACTACGGTGGTATTTGGAAGGACTCACCCACAGCTTCCAAAAGGGTGAAGTCCTCCTCCTCCTCCGTGGCTGTTCCGGGCAGGCATGCCATTACTTCCCGCGCTTCAGTGTCTCTACACGGCATAGAGGAGAGGAACAAGGCCCCCATATCAGGAGAGGAACAAGGCCCCCCTTTGGCGAGCTCCACTGCTTGCGGAGAAGCAGCTTCTTGACCGGACAAAACCTCTCTCAAGCCCCCACCTTCCGCAGCCGCTCGAACGACATCATCACTCGACGCCGCAGGCAGAAGGGAGGAAACAGCCTGTCTCAGGGCCTATGGAGGTTGAAGATCCGGGAGGCTTAAGGTGACCTCCCCTGGTAGATTCACCGTTGCCTCGAGGGCCGAACACTGCAAATATTTTAAGAAGATATGGGAGTTGATCTAGCAATAGATTAGACATTATCAAGGACTTGGTGGCATCATGTAATTGTAACCAAGCGTAAAACTGAGTAGAAGACAATTGAAACCTCTCTTTTATTTGGGAAAACGGTAGCAGGGATCCCTCAGACAGAAGAGATGAAAGAAACCATATCCCTTGGATTTGCCATGTATTCCAATTAAGGGGCTGACCAGCTACTCTAATCTTAGGGTTCTTCCAAATAGGGGTCATTATCGAGTTACCCCAGGTTGTCTGATTAGGTGGATAGATCCCATCAAATTCCTTTAAAGCCCTATGTAGAGAATGCATTAGTCTGCTTTTCATTCTGCTTTTTAATTGATAGGGAAAAGTTAGAATTTTTTAGCTCAGGTGAGTTTTTAGTTACAGGCACTTGGACTACTTTTCTTATTATTAGAACCTCACTGTCGGGATGCCCTAATTCTAATGCATCATTAGTATCCTTTTAAGATACTTCCCTCCGAACCATGCGCTATTGAGCGACTGTCGGCTTTCCCCTTTGTTCTAGTTTAAGTATGTTTAGGTATGAACTTAGGTAAAGGCAAATTTAAACAACCATGTCTTTAGTTCTAGTTTGAAAGTTGATTAGTCATGGCATAGTCTCAATTTTTCAGGCATATAGGTTCAGCAATAGAGACGACTTTCTCACTTGTTAAAAAAAATCTTTGAGTTATAGCAAAAATAATTTACTTGCAATGATTTTGTGACAAATCTGATTATTGGGGTACATTAGAGCAGTGGTACCCAACCCTGTCCTGGGGCCCACCAGCCAGTCGGGTTTACAGGATATCCACAATGAATGTGCATGAGAGAAAATATGCATGTTATGAGGATATCCACAAAGAATGTGCATGAGAGAAAATTTGCATGCACTGCCTCCATAACATGCAAATTTTCTCTCTTACATATTCATTGTGGATATCCTGAAAACTCAACTGGCTGGTGGGCCCCCAGTGTTGTGCTTGTCGGTCGCAGACGGCTGTGACCTCTCATGCTCAACTCTTTTTTCTCAGGCGGCCTCCGCCAGTCACCACCAACCTCCCTGGCGTTCTCGGGATGACGTAGGCACTGCCGACCACCATCTTGCTACTAGAGTCACTTAGACGTGCATGGGCCACCTATGTAAACATCATGGCGGGAACCTCGGGGGCGTCCCCTCCGCATGATGTCATCTCGCTACCTGTACTTAAATGGACTGGCCCAATGCTCCTACAAGTTAGCAAGGAGTTCTTCTCGTCGCTGAATCTGCTTCTCTTTGGACTTCTGATTCCTGTTCCTGTCTCGGTATGTGAACGCTCTGAGTACCCGCTCCTCAAGGGTTCTTCCACATTCCTAGGCAATCCGCTCCTCGGAGGGCCATCCTGCCTTGATCTCTGGGAACCATTCCTTGTGAGTACCACTTCACTCATCTCTGCCAAGCCTTGCTGGAATTCCCCATGGTGTACTCCATGCCTCGGGCCACTAACGCGTCTCCACCAGCAGGATTCGCTACACCTCACCCTGCACTGAAGGATATTGTTTCTTCATCTTCAAGTACCTTCTGAGCTCCAGGACCTCAGACTACCTCAACACCATCATCACCGTACAGTCATCTTCAGCGTACCTTGCGCTGCAGGCCACTACCAGACCTGCACACCTGAGGTATTTGCTATACTACTGAGAAAGACTGTCTGGCGTACCCCGCTTTGCGGGCCACTACCGGGTCATCTCATCTGAGGTATGACCCTGGGAATACCCTCAGCTCAAGAACTGTACTTTAACTGCATTACCCGCTCCACGGGTTCTGCTCCAGAACTGCACCTTCAACTACATTCCCCACTCCACAGATTATGCTCTCTCTCTCTCTCTCCCTAATAAAGTCTATCCTATAGCTGTGTCCTAGCTACTGGGACCACACCTACCAGTGGTGAGGCCCACAGGACTCCTCCCTGTGGGCGGAGACATCTCTCACCTTGGCCCAGGGTTCACATCCATACCAAAACATAACAGATTGCTAACTCCATGGACCCAGCTCAGGTCTCAGCCCTCCAGGCTATCCCTGGCCTGGCCCAGTGACTCTCCGAGCAACACTTTCAACCAGTTGAGTTCTCGGCTGGACTCTGCCTCGATGCCTGACAAACTCTCTTCTACTTCACAGGCATTGCCTATATGGCGCTCCATACTCTTGCCTGCACCTACATATTTTACAGGTGATTCCCTGTTATATAGGGGCTTTCTGAATCAGTGCTATATGCACTTTTCACTGCAAACTACCTACTTTCCAGGAGTAGGGTCCAAAACTATGTACATACTGTCTCTTTTAGATGGGAAAGCCCTGGCCTGGGTATCACGTGTTTGGGAACGTAATGATTCAATTCTCAAAGATTTGACTGGCTTCCTTGCTCTCTTTCATTCTGTATTTGACAATCCCACTTCCAAGACTGTCACAGGATCTGCTCTCCTACATCTCCAACAAAGTACCAAACCTTTAACTGACTATGTTATTGAATTTAAAACCCTGTCCTCGGAATTACATTGGGACTTGGGTTGCCTACGGGCCATTTTCTTGAAAGTCCTTAACTCTCGCATCAAAGACGAATTAGCAGCACATGAGTTTCCCGATCACCAGGACTCTCTCATTGACCTAGCCGGAATATTGATCGACATCTACATGAATGTTCACAATAGCTTAAAGGTCCCAAGAAGATACCATTGGGGCTTCCTTGCTCTCGTCCACCGCCTGTTTCCCAGACTACGTCAGTACCTTGTATTGATGAGGAGGAACACATGCAACTGGGCCGCAGTCATCTATCAGCTAAAGAAAGGTGTCACCAGAAAAGACTAGGCCTCTGCATGTACTGTGGCCAACCTGGTCATGCTGTACTCACCTGTCCTATCTGTCCGGGAAACTCGCAGACCGAGGATCCGCCGGAGGATCAGATGCCCTTGAGTTCCTTACATTAGCTTTAATGGATTTGGGTGCCGGTGGGAAATTTATACTCAGACAACTCATGGAGCACCTACAAATTCCCACAGTTCGGACACCCACACCACTGCTCTTGTCTTCTATCCATGGTGAGCCATTAACTGGTGAGGTCTCGTTTTCCACTCAACCTATCCACCTCTGCATGGGATCCCTCCACATGGAGACCATCTCATTTCTAGTCCTAGATAAAGCAATACATCCGGTGATATTCGGATTACCATGGCTACAATTGCACACACCTCAATTTGACAGGAACACCCTGCAATTATCCCAATGGGAAGAATCGTGCCATGGGAGATGTCTCAAGTTGGTGACTCCTATGCCATGCATGACCACTACCACCTGTCTACCAGGCCTACCTCCGCAATATTCCGCTTATTGAGACATATTCTCCAAAAAAGCAGCAGATGTTCTACCACCTCACCGATCTTTTGAGTGCGCCATCAATCTACTACCCGATACCGAGCCTCCCAGAGGAAGGGTGTACCCACTTTCTCTCTCAGAAACCAAGGCTATGTCCTCCTACATCTAAGAGAACTTGGTGACGTGTTTAATTCAACCTTCTAAGTCTCCTGCTGGGGCTGGGTTCTTTTTTGTGGGCAAGAAGTATGGTTCCCTTCGTCCATGTATAGACCTCCGTGGCCTGAATGAGATCACTATGAAGGACCACTACCCATTACCATTGATCTCCAAACGTTTTGATAGGCTCCAAGGAGCCAAAATATTCACAAAATTGGACCTCAGAGGGGCATACAATTTGGTCCGAATATGCCGAAGACAGCATTTAATACCTGTGATGGCCATTTTGAATATTTAGTTATGCCCTTTGGCCTTTGCAACACCCCGGCCGTGTTTCAAAACATGATGAATGAAATCTTCAGGGACATGCCTTACACCTGCATAGTAGTATATCTTGATGTCATACTGGTCTTTTCCCAGAATCTCCAGAACCACCAATTGGACATCACCAAGGTTCTTCAGAGATTGAGAGACCACCACTTATATGTCAAATTGGAGAAATGCTCTTTTCATCAAGAATTCATTCCCTTTTTAGGCTACGTGATGTCCTGTCAGGGGTTTCAGATGGACCCACAAAAAACCAAGAGCATTCGAGACGGGCCGCAACCTACTGGGCTTAAAGCTCTGAGAAGATTCCTCAGATTCACCAACTACTACAAATCATTCATTCATTACTATTCCACCTTAACTGCGCCTCTTACAGCCATGACGTGAAAAGGAGCTAACCCTTCTCAGTGGTCACCAGAAGCTGTGAGCACCTTCCAACAACTCAAGAAGGCATTCCTTCAAGAGCTTCTTCTACACCACCCAGACCCACAATGACCTTCATCATCGAGGTTGATGCTTCTGATGTCGGGGTTGGAGCAGTCATTAGCCAACATGCTGATAACCATATGTTATATCCCTGTTCCTTCTTATCTCGACATATTCTCCAAAAAAGCAGCAGATGTTCTACCACCTCACCGATCTTTTGAGTGCGCCATCAATCTACTACCCGATACCGAGCCTCCCAGAGGAAGGGTGTACCCACTTTCTCTCTCAGAAACCAAGGCTATGTCCTCCTACATCTAAGAGAACTTGGTGACGTGCTGAACAAAACTATGGGATAGGAGTCAAGGAACTACTAGCGATTAAATTGGCATTCGAGGAATGGTGCCCTTGGCTCGAAGGTGCTCAACATCAAATCACGGTTTATACCGACCACAAAAACCTCAAATATTTGAGTCAGGCACAACACCTGAATCACAGACAGGCCCAATGGTCATTATTTTTTAACTGCTTTGATTTCCTCTTGAATTACCGCCCTGTGGACAAGAATACTCATGCAGATGCTCTATCCCATTCTTTTTCTATGGAAGATGTCCCTGACACTCTGTGCCATATCATTGAACCTACTAGGTTACTTCTCTCTGCTATCCACATGGTTCCAGCTGGGAAGACACTCTAGTGGGCCCATGACTCTCTGCTCGCAGGTCATCCTGGACAGTCCCAGACCTTTGCCACTCTACAAAGGTATTATTGGTGGCCATCCATGAAAAAAGACGTTCGGGCCTACGTGGCGTCATGTCCTACTTGTGCGAGACAGAAACTATCAACTGGTCATCCCTGAGGACTTCTTCTGCCACTACCCACTCCAAGTGTACCATGGACACATATAGCCATGGACTTCATCGTTGACCTACCAAAGTCCGATGGCAATAACACCATCTGGGTCACAGTTGACTGTTTTTCTAAAATGGCCCATTTCGTGGTGCTACCCGGATTACCTTCAGCTCCAGAACTGGCAAAGTTATTCATCCGTCATGTCTTCCGCCTCCATGGCCTGCCAAGGCATAATCCTTTCTGACAGAGAGGTCCAATTCACTGTGAAGTTTTGGAAGGCTTTATGCAGAAAATTTGACATCTCTCTGGATTTCACTAGCGCTTACCATCCACAGGTAAATGGACAAACTGAAAGAATGAATCGCACACTAAAGCAGTTTCTCAGAGCCTATGTTAACTCCAGGCAAAGTGATTGGTCTGAGTTGCTTCCATTGGCCGAATTCGCTTTGAATTTTCATCCTTCAGCTTCCACAGTGTCATCACCCTTTCAACTCATCTATAGATGTCAACCTCTACCTCATCTACCAGTGCTGTTGTCAGTATCATCGCCCGCAGCCCAGGCGTCAGCACAAGAATTGCATCAACTCTGGAAGCACACCAAGGACCTTCTGCAAAAAGCTGGGCAAAAGGCCAAGAAGTTCTATGATGCTCACCACCGAGTAGCCCCACAGCTCCAACCTGGAGACAAGGTATGGCTCAATACCCACTTATTTCTCCTCAAACTGCCTTCTGCTCGATTTGTCCCAGATACATCGAGCCTTTTTCAGTCCTCTGCTGCCTGGGTCCCGTCAACTACAGCCTACAGTTACCTTCTTCACTGCGCATCCACAACACCTTCCATATCTCCCTTCTAAAACCACTTATCCTATTGGAATTCTTGAGGAAGACACCTAAACCTCAACCTCTTACCACTGAAGAGGACATCACCTATCAGGTTGAGGATATACTGGATGTAAGAAAGCACAGAAGGCAATGGGGGTACCTCATATCCTGGGAAGGATTTGGTCCCGAGGAGAATAGTTGGGAGCCTGCAAGTAACATCCTTGACAAGGAGTTGATCCTGGAATTCCATGTTTCCCATCCTAGGAAACCAAAACTCCCAGGGAGGGGCCCTAAGAAGGGGGGTACTGTTGTACCCGTCAGTTGCAGATGGCTGCAACCTCTCATGCTCACCTCTTTTTTCGCTGCACCATCAATTCTTGGAAGAATGGCAGCTTCTGCCAGTCACCACCAACCTCCCTGGCGTTCCCGGGATGACATGGGTGCTGCCAACCGCCATCTTCTTTCTGGAGTCACTTAGGCACGTGCGCGCATGGACCACCTATGTACATGTCATGGCAGGAACCTCAGGGGCATCCCCTCCACATGACGTCATCTCGCTACCTGTACTTAAACAGACTGGCCCAATACTCCTACGAGTTAGCAAGGAGTTCTTCTCATTGCTGAATCTGCTACTCCTTGGACTTCCGGTTCCTGTTCCTGTCTCGGTGTGTGAGCGTTCTGAGTACCCGCTCCTCGGGGGCTCTTCCGTGTTCCTAGGCTATCTGCTCCTCAGAGGGTCTTCCTGCCTTGATCTCTTGGAACCATTCCTCGTGAGTACCACTTCGCTCATCTCTGCCAAGCCTTGCTGGAATTCCCCGCAGTGTTCCCCATGCCTCGGGACACTACCGTGTCTCCATCAGCAGGATTCGCTACACCTTACCCTGCACTGCAGGATATTGTTTCTTCATCCTCAAGTACCTTCTGAGCTCCAGGACCTCAGACTACCTCAACACCATCATCACCATACAGCCATCTTCGGCGTACCCCATGATGCGGGCCACTACCGTATCTGCACACCTGAAGTATTTGCCACACTACTGAGAGACTCTGGCATACCCCGCTCTGCGGGCCACTACCAGGTTGTCTTGTCTGAGATGTCACCGTGGGAAAACCCGCAGCTCAAGAATTGTACTTTGACTGCATTACCCACTCCACGGGTTCTGCTCCAGAACTGCACCTTTAACTACATTCCCCGCTCCACGGGTTATGCTCTCTCTCTCTCCCTAATAAAGGCTATCCTACAGCTGTGTCCTAGCTACTGAGACTGCGCCTACCGGTGGTGTGGTCTACAGGGCTCCTTCCTGTGGACGGAGACATCTCACACCTCGGCCCAGGGTTCACATTCATACCAAAGCATGACTCCCAGGACAGGCTTTGGGGCCACTTCAATAGAGGGCCCAACATTCATGATATCTATCTGAATTTTAAAAACAGTTTATAGCAGGATACCAGTGAGAATGTCATAAAGGGTCAACAAAAAGTGAAAGAAAAACTGAGTTATTGAAGGAGAAACAAATTCATTTTTGAGGTACAAATGTACCCCAATATTCAACATTCATGGTATTTGTTTAAAATTTGGGCAAAATTTGCCCTAGGGAGCAAACTACAATCTACTAAAAAAAAAATTCAAATCATAAGTTTTTGTAAATTTGCCTATCACATTTCTTTGATATAGGTGAAATATAAATATTTTTAATAAATAAATAATAAATAATATAACAAAATTGCAATAATTGTATGACTAATCTGGGATACATTTGAACCCCAAAATTACTATTCATGATATCAGTGTGAACTATGGGTATATTATGTACTAGGGTACCAGTAACAACAAGGTCAAATGTTTATATTTTTAAAAAGTCTATGAGACACTGTAAATAATGTGAGCCTGGGGTACTTTTCTACCCTGATAAAAAGATAAAAATCCATTCATCTCTGAGCACAAATGAACCCTGGGAAGGGTTTTGGGCACAGACCATTTACCATTTATCTGATCAGCCTGAAATTTGGAACAATTATGCACAATGAGGTAGATCTTAAAAATGTATGCGCACGTACTTTTGTTCGCGCAACCAGTGCAAACAAAAGTATGCCGGATCTTATAAAATCTGGGGTCGGCGCGTGCAAGGCTGCGCAAAATCGGCAGCCTGTGCGTGCCGAGCCGCGCAGCCTGCCTCTGTTCCCTCCGAGGCCACTTTGAAATCGGAGCAGCCTCGGAGGGAACTTTCCTTCCACATCCCCCCCACCTTCCCCTCCCTTCCCCTATCTAACCCACCCCCCAGCCCTACCTAAATCCCCCCACTACCTTTGTTGTGCAAGTTATGCCTGCTTGAGGCAGGCGTAACTTGCGTGCGCTGCCTCGGCATCCCCTGGCACAGGCTGAAGTGCCGGGGGACTCGGGACCGCCCTCCCAGCCCACCCCCGAACCGTCGCCATGCCCCCAGACCTGCCCCGGACCACCCCCTGACCCCGGACATGCCCCCAGACACGCCCCCTCCCGCCCCTTTTACGAAGCCCCGGGACTTACGCGCGTCCTGGGGCTTTGTGCGCGCCGGCTGCCTATGCAAAATAGGCGCGCCAGCGCGCAGGGCTTTTAAAATCTACCCCAATGTGATTGTGGCAATGACCAGTGAGAACAAGATTTTTTTTTTTTAAGAAATGTTCATTTTATAGCAAAAAAACCTGTCCATCGTATGGCTGTAACCCATGTGACAGGATGAGGGTTAATGTTGTCCCGCACTGTGAAAAGTCAGTTTTTTAGTGCTTAGTACATATAATGAAGACTACATAAAGTATTCCAAACAAAATCTGCATTCATCTAACAAGAAAAATGTTTGAATATCCCAGAAATTCATCATTTTTATGACTTTCTTGAGACTTCTAAAAATTCCTTACTAACCATTTTATTATGCACTGCTATGTAATCCTTTCTTTTTTTTAAGAAAGAATTAAAGCAAGGAAATTGTTATACAGGAAGCTGATACATGTCAATATATTGCCAAAATGATGAGCTAGTCAAATTAAAAATGGGAAATTTAATTCCATATTATTCAGAAAGATTTACTTAAATGTTCTTTTCATACTGTCTCTGTCCTGGACGCAATGCCTTCTATTCTATTCTATGTCTATCTCATTTGTCTGAGTATGACACAAATGGTCATGAGAATTTTTCTGAAAGCTAGGCTAATGTAGAGAAAATAATATTCCAGCAGGTTGACAACTCAGAGATAAGAAGTTCATTTAAAATTCATGCTTATGCTGCATGAGCAAGACTGATCTGGAAGGTCTGCAACAATTATTCTCACAGTTTCCAAATGGAAAAGATTCCCATCCAAGACTCTGAATGGGATGAAACTCATATTTCTGAGCTAGGAAGGTCTCTGGGGCTGGTGTGGTATAAGTTTGTGATGCTATGAGAAAAAGAGATAACAGATATGTTACTCATATTTAAGAGTGAGAAAATTAATAAACACCCAGTGAGAGAGGAATTTGATCCAGAGGAACTGAAACCTTCCCATTTCTTGCTTGAATTTAATCCAAACTATCATGACTCAAGTCAAGTTCACAGTAATTCTCATACAGTTCATTAGTGCTTAATTGGATGAAAAAACACAATTTGACCTTTTCTCCCAAAAATCCAGGGAAATTACAACTCACATATTTTTATAATTTGGCATGTCTGCGATAGAAAATCAGATATTTGACTTTTCAAATCTCAGAACCAAGTCATATTTGCATCAATTCCATAGAGAAATAGATTTATCTCTCACTATTGGAAGGCTTGGTAGGCCTGGTTGGGTACAACTTCAGAGTTACAAATTGAGAACTGAGACAAAACCAACTCACTATTCTCCAGTGATTTTTCTCTTAATCCAAAGGACTTTAGCAAGATCCCATGGTTCTGGGATTACCCTGGCTCCAGCAACATTCGCCTCAGTTTGACTGGGCTTCCCTACAGCTTTCCCAGCGGGGCTCCGATTGCCACAGTTCATGTCTGGAAAAGGTGGAGACCCTTCAATGTCTCTCAGTGTCCACTGTCTTGTTGGGCCTTCCTCCGCAGTATGCTGAATTTGCCAACTTTTTTGCAATGAAGAAGGCCAACTCCTTACGTTTTCACAGAGAGTATGACTGTGCCATTGAATTGCTACTGAATGCCAAACCACCCTGTGGAAGGGTATACTCCTTGTCTTTTGTGTAAAAAAAAAAGCAATGTCAAAGTACATTCAAGAGAACCTGGACAAGGGGTTCTTCTGTTGCTTCACCTCCATGGCAGGTACAGGGTGATTCTTTGTTGGATAGAAGGATGGGTCTCTCCACCCCTGCATAGACTATCATGGCCTAAATGCGATTATTTATTTATTTATTTATTTTATTTAAGGATTTTTTATATACCGGGGCACGTTAAAAACATCACCCCGGTTCACAATGTAACGTAACATAGCAACAAGCTTTACAATAATTTAAAGAAAGGCAAACAGTAAGAAAACTAACTCAACTTGAGACAGGTGGTTACATAATTAACTCTTAAGGAGAGTAGAGGAAAGAGGTTTTTTAACTATTAACAAGGTGACAGGATATAAGCGGTGAGTGAAAGGTAGAGGGACGATGGGGAGGGTGAGTGGGGAGGAGGATGGGAGGGTGGGAGGAAGGGGAACAGGGATGTAGGAGGAGGCGGGGATGAGGGGGGGTCTGGGGTTGTTAAGTTCGATAGAGGCGTGTCAGTCGGGAGGGGCGTGGGGTCTGGTATGTATCTATGGGAGTAATCGGTTAGTCTGGGTATGCTAGTTTGAAGAGCCAGGTTTTAAGATTCTGTTTGAATTTTCTATGGCAAGGTTCCTGGCGTAGGTGGGGTGGCATTTTGTTCCAGTGGGAAGTGCCTGCTATGATGAATGATCTTTCTCTGATCGTGGCATGTTTGATGACTTTGGGGGAGGGTGTCAGGAGTTTGGCTTGGTGCTGCTTTCTAGTTGGTCTGGTTGGGTTGTGGAGATGGAGATGTTCAGGAAACCAGTGCATGTTTTGGTTGTGAATGGCTTTGTGTATGAGGGTGAGGGATTTATAGATTATCCTGGAGGTTACTGGGAGCCAGTGTAGGGATTGAAGAACTGGGGTGATGTGGTCATGACGGTGAGTATTTGTGAGAATGCGGGCGGCAGCATTTTGTAGGAGCTGTAACGGTTGAAGGGTATTTTTTGGAAGGCCTAGGAGGATAGCGTTGCAGTAGTCCAGTTTGGATAGGATCATGGCCTGGAGTACTGTTCGGAAGTCAGAAGTGTGTAATATTGGTTTGATTCTCTTCAAGGTGTGGAGTTTGAAGAATCCGCTCTTTATAGTGGTAGATATGAATTTTTTGAGGTTAAAGAGGTTGTCTATCCATATGCCTAGGCTGCGGACAAATTGGGTGGGAGGGCAGCCTGGTGGAGAGGGGGAAGAAAGGCTGAGTGTGGGAATGTTGGGGGAGAGAGGATGAGTAGTTCGGTTTTGTTGGTGTTGAGTGCCAGAAAGTTGTCAGTGAGTAATTTGTTTATTTCAGACAAAGCAGAGTTCCAAATCTTCATTGCGTTAGGGATAGAGTTGGTTATAGGTATGAGTATCTGCACGTCATCTGCATATATGAAGTGCTGGAAGCCCAGTTTGGAGAGCAGTAGGCAGAGGGGTATGAGGTATATATTAAAAAGGGTTGAGGAGAGGGATGAGCCTTGTGGTACTCCTTGTGATAGCCTGACTGGTTTGGATTCATTGCTACCGGTTTTTACCCTATAGCTCCTGTCGTGTAGGTAAGACTGGAACCAGAGAAGGGCAGTGTCCGAGATGCCAATTTCCTTGAGGCGTTTAATGAGTATGTTGTGATTAACTGTGTCGAATGCCGCCGATATATCTAGTAGTGCGAGTATGTGGGATTGTCCTTTGTCCAGGGCTTTGAGTATGGTTTCCGAGAGGTTTCTGTGCTATGGTGTTTACGGAAACCAAACTGGGATGATGAGAGAATATTGTGGTCTTCTATATAGTCTGTAAGTTGTCTATTTATTATTTTTTCGAGTATTTTGGAGAGGAACGGGAGGTTTGACACTGGGCGATAGTTAGCTGGATCAGTGGTGTCTAAGTCTGGTTTTTTGAGGATGGGTTTTATAATGGCTTGCTTAAGTTCAGTTGGGACCTGGCCCAGTGTGATAGATTTATTCAGGACATTTGCGATGTGTTTGGCAATTGAAGTGGGGTTTGTAAGTAGTGTTTTGGTGGGCAGATTGTCTGAGGGATGATAGGCGGGTCTGATTTTTTTGATAGTGGTTTCAATTTCTAGTGCAGATGTGTTTTCGAAATTTGAGAGGGTGGTGTTTGAGGTTTGTGTGGATGGATGCAATTGTGTGACAGGATCGGAGTGGTCAGTCGGAGTATTGTTGGGTGTTGTTATGATCGGAAGATTGGGGTGAGGTGAGAAATGTGCCATAATGGTCTGTACCTTAGTGTGGAAGTATGATGCTAATTTTTCGCATTTTGTTTCATCGTCGTTGTCAGGGTTATGTCTGTCCAGTGATGTGATAAGGCTGGCTATGTATTGGAAGAGGGCTTGTGGGTTGAACTGGAGCTATATACCTTACTCTTTATCTCAGAATTGTTTGACTAGCTACATGGAGCAAAACGTTTCTCCAATCTGGACTAGGGGGGGGGGGGGGCTTAAAATTTAATTCGTATCTGACATGGCAATGAGTGGAAAATGACTTTCAACACACGACCTGGTGATACCCTATGGCTTATGCAATGCTCCAGCCATGTTCCAAAACATGATGAACACGATCTTCTGGACTCTTCTCTATGAATGTGTTGTTGTGTATCTTGATAACATCCTAATCTTTTTCCAGGATCTTGTGTCACATCACCGGGACAACTAGCTATATGCCAAGATAGAGAGCCTCCATTTCCTTGGATACATTGTCTCCAGTAATGGCCTTAACATGGACCCTGACAAACTTAAGAGTATTCAGGACTGGTCTCAGACAAGCAGACTGCGGGCTCTGCAAAGATTCCTGGGCTTCAAGAGCATAAGAACATAAGAACATGCCATACTGGGTCAGACCAAGGGTCCATCAAGCTCAGCATCCTGTTTTCAACAGTGGCCAATCCAGGCCACAAGAACCTGGCAAGTAACAAAAAACTAAGTCTATTCCATGCTACTGTTGCCAGTTATGGCAGTGGCTATTTTCTAAGTAAACTTAATTAATAGTAGATAATGGACTTCTCCTCCAAGAACTTATCCAATCCTTTTTTAAACACAGCTATACTAACTGCACTAACAACATCCTCTGGCAACAAATTCCAGAGTTCAATTGTGCGTTGAGTGAAAAAGAACTTTCTCTGATTAGTTTTAATTGTGCCACATGCTAACTTCATGGAGTGCCCCTAGTCTTTCTATTATCTGAAGGACTAAATAACTGATTCACATCTACCTGTTCTAGACCTCTCATGATTTTAAACACCTCTATCATATTCCCCCTCAGCCTTCTCTTCTCCAAGCTGAAAAGTCCTAACCTCTTTAGTCTTTCCTCATAGGGGAGCTATTCCATTCCCCTTATCATTTTGGACGCCCTTCTCTGTACCTTCTCCATCGCAATTATATCTTTTTTGAGATGCGGCGACCAGAATTGTACACAGTATTCAAGGTAGGGTCTCACCATGGAGCGATACAGAGGCATTATGACATTTTCCGTTTTATTCATCATTCCCTTCTTAATAATTTCCAACATTCTGTTTGCTTTTTTGACTGCCGCAGCACACTGAACCAACGATTTCAATGTGTTATCCACTATGACGCCTAGATCTCTTTCTTGAGTGGTAGCACCTAATATGGAATCTAACATTGTGTAAATATAGCATGGGTTATTTTTCCCTATATGCATCACCTTGCACTTATCCACATTCAACACAAATTACAGACATTTATTTTAACTATTATTCCAAGATAGCTGCACCTCTCACTGCCCTCACATGAAAAGGAGTCAACATCAAACTCTGGCGACCGTAAGCCATGAAGGTCTTTCAAGATCTAAAGGCTGCCTTTCTGCAGAACCCCTGCCTTCATCACCTAGATCCCATGCATCCCTTCAATGTTGAAGTGGATGCCTCCTCCATGGGGGTAGGGGCTGTCTTAAATCAGCACACTTCCAAAAGGTGTCCTACACCCCTGTTCTTTTTTTTTCAAAAAAAATGTATCCAGCTAAACGCAATTATGAGATTGAAGTTAGAGAGCTTCTGGTGATCAAATTGGCTGTAGAGGAGTGGTGTCATTGGTTGGAGGAAGCACTACATCACATAACAATTTACACCGACCGTAAAAACTTGGAGCACCTCCACCATGCACAATGTCTCAATGCCCAACAGGCCCACTGGTCCTTATTCTTGCCTGCTTTAATTTTGAACTCAGAAATAGGTCTGCAGCCACTGGCAAAAAAGAAAGTCCCATGGCAAAATGGGGATGTTGAGCTGGAATAAGTGCTGACTCCCAGCTCAAACTGCAGTCACCAATTGAGGTGGCCCTAACTCCCCAAAAGTAAAAAATGTGCTTAATGTGTCTACATGAAAATGGCCCCAGTCCCCCCACCCCTCCCCCAAAAGTATAATAAAAGTCTCATTGGGGATTCAGTGCCTCTAGAGGGGAGATGTAGGGGCACTGGGGTCATTGTCACATGGGCACTGTAAGCAAATTTTTTGCTTTTCGAGAGTCAGGGGCCACCTGAACTGGTGGCCCCAGGTTGAGCCGGGGTCAACACTGACCCCCGGCTCAATTTCCCCATTTTTCCATGGGTCCTTTTTTTTTGGGCCAGCTCTTTAAATGTGAGGAGGGAGCCTCGGGACCCACTTTAGGGTTCGGGGCATCCCACCTCACATTATCACTTTTCAAATAGGTATAGTTAGTTATTTTATCATGGTTGACCACCTTTTCAATCAGCTGTGATAAAATATTAGCATCAAATTGCCTATTAATGATCTTCTTTATATGCCTTTGCATTGTTCATGCATGCAAATTGCATGCAAACAAGATTATTTTATTAGAGGATGGGGACATGCCAGGGCAAGGGACATGCAAAATATTGCATATCTCAAGCGATATACACTATTTAATGCATGTTAGAGTACGATTATGTCTTGATGCATCTCTCTGCACAGCCACAGACAGTACATTTCAGCATCATCCAGAATTCTGCCAGTGCAAGCGAGAACATTTCCAAGGATTCATTAATCAGTGCCGTTTGCAAGAGTTCCCAATGACATTATTAAGGTAGGATAGGTGATTAATCTACTTATTGGAGAAGTGTTGAACTCGACCTCTTCTTTGTTGATACATGATATCCCCTTTATTGAGGAACTGTGAAGCTTTCCAGCAGTCTTTGGCCCAAACGTTTGATGACCCCTACCATCTTCACACCACTGAGTTGGCACGTCAGTGCTTGAATCAAGGTTCCAGATCTCAGATCAGCTATATCTTTCATTTTCGTCAATTGGTTGCAGATGTCTCATGGAATGAACCTGCTCAGTAGTATAAGTTCCAAAGGTGAATGGGGAAGGAGATTAAAAATAAATAAAACTGCCTGGATCCTGCTGAGGAATTAGAGGTATTCTTCAATCTTTGAAATAAAATTGATATTCATTTGAATAAGTGACAGAGAGAACTAAGGGAGCAACGAGGCTATCTGAATCCAAGCTCTCTGAAGTGAGTTCTCATCAAAACACCAACCTAAGAAATTATTCAGGTGTCCATGGGTCATCCACAACTTGCCCCTGAGGAAAAGTAACATCGGCAATGCCTGAACTTGTGCTTATACTGTGAAGAACTCGACACTGGGATGGGTAGCAGAGGTGTGAGTCATTTGTGCTGTTGCATAATTGATGCAGCCATATAGGTGAACCTATAAGGCATATGCTATCAGCTGGTGAATTTATCCTGTAGAGGGACAGTCTGGAGCTTCACCTATACCAGCTGCCTTCCTTGCAGGTTGAGCCCTTAAGTTCTGGCAGTTGGCAGGACTTAGGAGGGTCCCTAGTGGTGAAGAATCAGAGTCCAAAGGCTCGCTGGAGTCAGACCAGGCAGCAGACTAATGGGGTTGTAGATAGGCCAAGGTCAGGACAGGGTGGCTAACATGGATGGTCAGGTCCAGGCAAGAATTTATTTATTTATTTATTTTTAATTTTTATATACCGGAATTCCTGTATACAATACAAATCAGTCCGGTTTACAATAAACGAAAAGATTGCCCCAGTCTGGGAGGTCAGACCGGGGTTGTTTACATCGAACAATGAACATCGAACAATGAACATTGAAAAATAACAATTAACAATTAAACATTGAATGTTTTCGTGACCTAAATTAAATTAAAATAATTAAAAAGTTAAATATTGCATATATATATGTTGAATATTGTTAACTGTATAAAACAATAAATTTAAGGTTCAATCAGGATAAGGTGCTTAGTTGGATTCTGTAAATTGGAACGCTTGTCAGATCCAGGCAGCAGGGAATCATGGGTCAAGTCCAAGCAAGAAGTCGAAATCTGGAAAATCAGGCCAAGGGTAGATGAAGACACATAGAAGACTCTGGACAAGAGGGACAGGACATGGATGAACAAGAAAGGCTAGAGAAGACAAGGCTGGACAAGGCAAGGCTGGAGAGACAAGGCTGAGAAGTGAGGCTGGATGAGGCAAGATTGCATGAGGCAATGCTGAAGAGGCAAGTCTGGAGAGACAAGACTGGAGAGTCAAGGCTGGAGAGACAAATCTGGATGAGGTAAGACTGGAAAGACAAGGAATCTATTTATTTATTTAAAAACTTTTCTATACCGTCGCTAAGTTATATACTATCGCAACGGTTTACAAATAGGCACATAGACTAAGGTAAGTAAATGTAGGATATCTTACATTCTAACAGGTGACAATAAAGTTCGGTTACAATTTCATAAATAAAATCATTATTTGAGTAATGTTGGTCATGTCCAGGTATATTATTGAGTTACTATCGCTGTGAAATATTACTTCTTAAAAGTAGGATTGATTAAATTCATTCTCATCTGCATTACCTTGTACTTTCATTCTCTACCCTCCACACTCTTTAGTGAAGGCTTTTTTAAAGAGCCATGTTTTTAGAATCAAGAATACTGGAACACTTTGGCAGCACACACTACTCCTAGGCAGGAGACCGATTGCTGAGTCAATGACAGGGAGTATGGGCCATACTTGAGTTGGGAAGTCCTGTTGATATTATCACTGACACTGGGCACTGTGGTGCCTTTCCCACCAAAGGCCCTTTCAAAATAGGTGCATACTACATGTACATCTAAGGGAAGGGCCTGGAAGAGCTGGAAGATGGTGGCATCCAGCCTCAGTATCAATGCACAAGCCATGTGAAATGGCCCTCGTCTCAAGAGGTGGCATCCCAGCCATGAAGAGCTAGTGCTGCATTGGGGATGAGTAAGGTGATTCACAGGGCCATCCCATAATCCACTGCCTGTGACAGGTGTTATGCTTAATCTATCCCCAGAAGCAACCTGAGGGAGTGACTAAAACTTGGTTCCCAGGGGAAGGGATACCTAGGTGAATCAAGCTGTAAAAGGATCACATTCTCCTTTGCTTCTGTTGACAGACTCAGAGACCTCCCCAAAATCCTGGAGTATTTCTCATTGAGGGATAGATCTACATTTTCATCTCCCCACAGCTCAACAAAGCCTGATATAGTATGCCCCTGTGAATTCAAGTCCAAGTGCAAACTTTATGGACATTGCCATAGCAGACACTTTCCAAATTCCCTGAAGGACTAAGTAGAAATGATTGAAAGTACATTGCTTAAGACCAGCCCAGTGACTCAAGAAATGGTACCAGTGGAGATGTGCATTGGATCCCATTGAGAACTCATTATATTTGAAGTTATCCATTCCCCTCACTTGCCAATCATTCTGGGAATCAATTGACAAAGAAAGCATAATCCTCAAATAGACTGGTCTAGTGGGAAAATAACATTTCCTTCAGAATTCTGTGCCACAGAATGTTTCTCACATCCTGAAAATAGACTCAGAGAAGTCATTAGTCTTACAACAAAGTCATGTTCCGAGCTCAGTCCCTAATATTGACAAACAAAAAAAAAATGGAAAAACTGTAACGTGTTTAAGAAAAAGAATGCTTATCATTAGCCCATCAGGACCATGACTATGCTACTGACTTGTTGTCTGATGCCAAAGTTCTCTGAGCAAAGCTAGTGGGCCTATTCCAATTGGCTGAAACAACTGTCCAACAAGGAGAAGCAATAAGCCTCAACTATATCATTGACCTGTCATTGCCAAACTACACAGTAAATGCTATCTTGGATTCCAAAAGAATTCAGAACAAGTTGATGTACCTTGTAGATTGGGAAGGATATGGCTCGGAAGAGTACTCCTGGGAACTAGTGGAGAAGATCAATGCCCCAGCAAAGTTACATGAGTTTAACAGGAAATTTTCTCACAAACCAGGCCCCAAGCATTGACTGGGAGGGGAGAAGGGGGAAAAAGGGAATGTCAGAAAAAGGAACCAGCATTGCAGCTTGCTGTTTAAAGCCCGCTATTGTTCCCAGACTCCTGACTGTCTCCAGCTTGTCCTAGTCCCAGTCCCAGTGCTCTTGAGTCCTCCTCTATACCTGTGAGTATTCAGAGGGTAGGAACCTGAAATTAGTAAATAACTTTCCATAATCTTTCTCAGTCAGGACCTATAATTTAGCCTTAGATTTTTTTATCGTGGACCCTGGTAAAGTTGATTACACGTCTTCCCACACCCTCGCCCCTGCACACATCCTTCTCCATCAGCACTAGATATTGTGATCCCCTGAGCAATCCCATGATGGCTTAAGCCTTGCTCTGAATCCTTGTCATCTCATTAAACAGATGGAAAGCTAGTCTTGGTACAAGTGTGGAGTTTATTTGGGTTTCTTCACATCATATAACCCAGCCCTTGTTCCCCAACACACTCAGTTTTAAGCATGAGGCCCTGCCTTAATTTATGAACTCCTACCCTCTAGTCATGGATTTCCTCCTCATATCTTCAGCTCCAGGTAGTCAAAATCTATATAGCCCTTGTAATTAAAAGCTAAAAGGTCAATTTTAAAAGGACCGTGCGTGCGCGCAGAAACGCATGTATATGGGCATGCGCAGCAATGCTAAAGTATTTTTGTATTGTTCGCACACATGCGCCTGTACAATGTGAAATACACTTATGTTTTGGCTGCCAAGTATGCGCATATATGAGCATAGTTCTTCATGCACACGTTGATCAGGCACATGCACATAAACGCGAGAGTGGGACTTCCTGTTCCTTGGTGAGATTTTACAAAATTCCAGCAAGAGCAAGGCAGCCTAGTTTTACCACCAGGGATATTGCCCATCTGGCGTCCCTGGTAGTAGCTAATAAGGAACATCTGTTCCCTTTGCCAGGCTGGAGTTGGGATCTGCTGCGGATGAGGAGAGCATGGAGGGAGCTGCAGCTGAGCTTTAACCAGTGGGGCATCTTACTACTGGGGGGGGGGGGGGGGGTAAGATGAATGTGGTTACTGTCATTATCTAAGTTAGTATACAAGTAGGGTATTGGGGGTTAGTCAAGGTATGTTTATGCCTGGGAAGGGGGGTGCAAGTGGTCACCATATAGTTTTATATTAAATGGGTATATATGGAGACTGTAATGGTTAAATCTTACATTATTAGCATGGATGCTAATTGCTTTACTAGGACATGCTAGGTAGCAGAAATATAGTAGGCCAGAGTTACATGGAATGATTGAAGCCTTAGAGGCACAAATACATTAATGCTGTAAGGAAAAGATAGTACTAACTTACCCAGAGAATATAAAATCGTTTCATGCCCGTAACTCATGCAATACCTGGCAAGCCAGTCTTCAGGGGACACCTAGGCAGTCAGGTTTTCAGAGAAGTGACGATTACTATGGATGAGAGTCTGACATGCCCAGCTGGCATGCGTGCCCTTAGAAGATATCTAGAAAACCAGCATGCCTAGGTGTGCCCCAAAGACTGACTTGAGAAGCACTGAGCGATAGGAGAGCAAACCATTAAGAATATGTTGAGAAGGCATAGATGAGAACCAGTTGCAGGGTTCTTGGCACTCCACAAGAATATTCCCACTAGTTGCACTGCACAGTTACCCGACTAGTAAACTTGGGTTTCATGGTCCTTCATGGAGGCTAAATGTTCATGAATACTGTAGATGCCTGTGCCAGCACACCACTTCTATGTGCATTAATGAACAGGCAAGAGCAACAACTGAAATCACCCAGTAGTAGCATTCATTGTCACATACCAGTATGGAGGTCCCATTACCAGCTACAGAGCACACTCAATGCTGTCTTCCAGTTTCTTTCGTATTGATCGAGGACCTCAAGAAGAAGGCTCGGTGGCTGCATCTCAGGAAGAGGTGGTGGCTCAATCGGCTGTGTGCTGAGAGGGATAGGGCTGGTGGTAAGTGATTCTTCCAGCCAATTGGCAAGTGTCCACATATAAATAACACGTATCTTTACATTTAACTGGGCATCATTCTTAAACATGCTTTTGTTTTAAGATGCTGCTGAAGAAGCTGAAGAGCAGGAAGACACAGAGGATGAAGCACCAGCCCCAGCCCCCACACTTGCAGCAGGCACTGCTTGGGGGGGGGGGGGGGGAGCAGGATGCTCCTCCCTCAACCCGACTCTACCAAGGGAGGAGCGGCAGTGATCGAGCAACCACTCGTGCAAGAGGCACACCCAAGGCCTGCAGCTGGCCCACACCCCATTCCCCTTCCTGTAGGGCCTTCTCCCAGTTTTTCTTGGGGAGTTAGGGATGCAGAGACCCAGACCGGCCAGCCCTTGCTGGCCAAAGTAGTAATGCATGACCCTCTGTTTCCTCTTCTACTTCCACCCACAGCTCGGCAGCTGAGAGGCTCATCATCAGGAGCATGAATTTCAGGCTTACCTGAGGGAGATGATGGCAGAGCAGAGAGTTTTGCATGCCTAGCAAAGGAGGGTACTTGAGACATTGATGAGCACCTACGGGCCCTACAGCTTCTGGGTGCAGTGTAAGGTCAGTTCATGAACACTTATTATGCTATGCCTACCTGTCCTAAAAAATCCTATCCTAATTATGAGCTGTACCTGATCTAGTTCTCTCCATGCTCACCACCGTTAGATGGTAAATCCTTGCTAATCATCTAAAGGATGACCTAAGGATGTCTCTTCCAAGACCACCCAAAAAAGTAGCTCTGTAACACCTACCTGTGTCTAGCCCACAGCTTTTTGGAAAAGTAGGAAATGCAGGCTCATGTGTTTATGTCTTCGTCAAATACCTTAGCTCCCAAGAGAAAGCAATCACTCACTAGCACAAGGACTAGCAAAGTGACCTGACTGAAAGCAATCCTGATAGCTAGCCTCACACCTGGATTTGAAGTGAAGTGTAATTGTCAGCAGCTCTTTAACAATCACTCAGAATAATAAGTGGCTCTCCAGTATAGCATACCCCAAATTAGTAACTCATATCAATTTATGGGTGTATTAATTGACAGCATGTAATAATGCTATCAATTTTAATTAGATGCATGCGTAAGCTGAACACGCGTAAGAACTTTCCACTTACATACAACTCTGCACGCAATTTTATGTTTCAGTGAGCGTATCGGTACGTGCGGTGTGTGCCTTTGCTACCGTAAAAAGAGGGATTCTAGCCCTTCTTTCTTAGCGCCACCATGTCTCAGGGCCAGCCTGCACACCTACATAAGCCTAATTTCCTGCCTAGGGTGGTTGACCCCCTTGTTAAGTAAATGATGAAGGCTTACAGTGCTCACTCAATATGGCGAGAGGTCCAAGACTATAGATTCATACCAGCGGGAGAAGATCTTGGAGTGGATCAGACAAAAACGTAATGCTGTTTTCCACAACAATAGGAGGCAGAGGGCGCACACTCCTAGGTGATGTTCACCGCAACAGTGCTCTCCACCTTGCTAGTGTATCTACATGGCTAGTGTGGACATACCTGGTCCTTCTACTATTATGAAATAGGCCACCAGTGCCCATAGAGAAGAGCATGCATCCAGCCTTGGTTCCAGAGCATCTGGTCTGGAGAGTAGAGCAGTCCACTAAAATCTACGTGTATGCTACAAATGCCATGATATTACAGTTGGACCTATGGTCTGGACATAGAGGGCATGCCTTTTTTGTATGAGCTGGCACATGGGATAAGGTTTGTATTTAAACATGACCTAGTGCTGTATACAGTCCTCTCATCTCCACACCCTATGAATTGGAATCTTCTTTGCCAGCTTTGTTATTCCACCATATGACCTAAATGTTAGAGCTTGCGGAACACCAGTCCTAGAGGCAATGAGTATCAGTTTTCTAGACTGTACGCAGATAATTTGTGACATCAGCTGCTAATCAGGCTAAGTAAAAGCTTGTAATAACAGAAATTATATGTTTGGAAGGGGTACACTATTATTATTTTAACAGGAGTATCAGGAGAGTTAGAAAGGGAAGTAGAGGACCTGCATGGATTGTGAAAATAGACTTTCTTTAGACAATTACAGACCAATGATGTGAAACTTCAACATGTACCATGTTTACAGTTGGAGGGAACTGACATGACACACAGCCAGGGCCAAGTAGGGTTCAAAACCATGGCACCGCATATGGCAGCTGCGTGTGACATCGTCCTCAGAGGAGGAGGAGGCAGAGGTACCGCTCGGCCCATCCATGAGGGAGGAGCACCCACAACCCTGGGCTGACCCACCTGAAGTGCTGCAGGAAGTGATAGAGGAGGAGTTAGGTGAGTTGGAGGAGCAAGCTGGCCCGAATACCTCTGAAGAGGAGAAGAAGGATGCAGAACACCGATGAGGTGGAGGCCAGGCCTCCCGAGCCCCTCTTCATCGAGCTAAATGCTTGCATGATCGAGGAGGTGGCTGCACTACAGTCCCAACCCCGGAGCCTGCAGGACATCATAGAAAGAGAGGGAGAGGGCCTAAGGAATGAGCTGAGGGGCATCAGGCAAGAATTGGTGGTGCAGACCGCTTGCTAGAGGGAGTTGCTGACCAGTTTGCCACCTTGTCAGCCCAGACAACACCTACGTCACCAACAGGACCTCCATAACCAGCCTCACTCGCCTGCAGCGACGTGCCTAAGGAGGCTGGTACTGCTCCCTCTGCAGGTCCAGCAGTGAAGCATAGCACAAGACACAGTGTGACCAGTGCCGCCCCCCATAGTCCAAGACCTGGAAAGTGACAACGCAAGATGCACTGAGCATTATGTACAGCACTTTTACTGTTGACCACAAATGTGCACAAATAATGCACTTTCACTATGAAAATATATTTTTATCAAAGTATTCCTTTCCTCTATAGCCTGTCTTTGACTCTGGCAATGTATTACTGGCAATTCCTCTTGAGTGAGCTCTTGTTCCTTCTCCTCTTCCTCCTCATCTCTATTCTCATCTAGTCCCTCTGAAAGAGGCATGTGTCTGGTTTTGGCCAGGTTATGTAGCATACAGCTGTCTAGGAAATCTGACAAACTTTAGGTGGGTTATAGAGGAGGCAACCTCCTGATCTGTCTAGACAGTGGAAACTTGTTTAAAGTCAGCCAAAGGTTCTCTCTATGACTGATCTGGTCATCCATTGGGCCAAGTTGTATCACACCTCTGATGCACTCTGTGGGGTGGCCGTAGAGATCATGAGACAGGTTTTTAGGGGATAGCCTCTATCACCAGTGAGAGAGAAACCACAGAAAGCTGTTATGTATGAATTCTGGTTGTGGTGTACATTAGGGGTTTAGGCTAGATCAGAGCTCTTCTCTAGGCCAGGCAACCCACAGAGAGATGTGGGACATCCGCAGAGGAGGCTGATGGTGATATCAATGGATTTTTTTCTTACCTAATAGCAAGCCCCCCTGTGATGTGTCCTTCCAGGAAATGGTCATGAATTCCGGACTGTGAGAGGATATAAGCATTGTGTGAGGATCCAGGAAACTTGAAAATGACATCCAGGATGAGTCCCTTAGCATCACAGACCACCTCCATATTGAGGAGGTGGAATCCCTGCAATTGCAGTGGGTGGCTTCATCTCTCCCTGGTGCCCTTATAGGGATATGTGTGCAATCAATTTCTCCCAGGACACAAGGAAAGTGTGCCACCTGTTAGAAATCCTGCATGATTTGTTCTTGATGTTGTCTGCTTTGAGGGAAAAAAATATAAGCACGGCAGCAAGCTCCTGATCAGTGCACATGGAGGTGGTGGACAGGCTTATGCCAGCCGTGACCCCCCCCCCCCCCCCATAGGAGTTTGGAAGATGCTGGTAGCAAAAAAGGCTAGGGCAGTGGTAATCTAGAGATGTGCTGCAGGGAATGGCCCCTCTGGGTGGTGGGTTCAAAGTCTTCCTATAACTGCTGGCACCTTAACCTACACATTACTTCCTCCTCTGACAGATCTAAAAACTGAGTCCATCTCCTCCTCTCCTCTCTCTCTCCTGAGCCTTAAAGCCATGAGTACCCATGACAAGGCCCCAGTTTCAGGACATTGCCTCCAGAACATCACACTGTTGGCTGGGCCTGGGTCTGGGCCCAGGCCTCAAAATCTGGTCTCTGGACTGGGTCATGGTGTCGACCTGGATCCAGGCTGAGGCCCTGGTGTTGGGACCTGTTCTCTGGACCAGGTCATGGTGTCGGGCCGAGGCCCAGGCATGGGGATCCAGGTTCCTGGATGGGTCACAGTGACAGGCCTGTGTCTGGGCCTAGTTCCCAGCATCGATATCCAGTCTCAGGATCATGGTGTGATAGCAGGCCTAGGCTTAGGCCCCAGCCTAGTCCAAGACCCAGGTGTTTGAACCTGGCCTGTTCCATGTCCCAGGCTTCAGGGCCAGACCTATGCTGAGGCCCAGGCATCGGGATCCGGCCTCCAGGTTTGATCCTGGTGTCAGGCTTGAGTTCGAGCCGAGGCTCCATCATCGGGATCTGGTCTCTGAATGGAGCCACGACATCAGGCCTAGTCCTGGCCTGGGTCCGAGCCTAAGCTGAGGCCCAGACATCGGGACTCAGCGTAGGTTGAGGCACAGGTATTGGGACTCGGCCTAGGCCAAGGCCCAGGCATTGGGACCCAGTCTATGCTGATGTTCAGGTATCAGGACTCAGCCTCTGATTCGGGTGCTGGCATTGGGCCTGGATCCATGACGAGGCCCCAACATCGGGATACTGTCTCCAGAGCAGGCAACGCTATTAGACTGGGCCCGGTTCCCGGCCTTTAGCCTTAGGCTGCAATTGGTTGCAACAACTCAGCCTATGCCATATGCAAGGCCCAAGCTTTGGGTCAGATACTTCCCGGCCTGGGTAAGGATCCTGGCTCTGGCATTTTTTCAGGGATGGGTGGGGGGCTTGGGCTGCCTCAGGAGGACTTGGTGGTTTTTTTTCTCATTTTTTTCTAATGTTTATTTCATTTTGTTAATGAAATAGCTAAACATTGGATGAAACAAAATTCATGAAAAAGCAAACCCCCGAAAAGGAAATGAAAAATGAAATGAAATGTTTTCTTTTTCCCATCCCTACTATTTAGTGCACATTGTTTTACTAAGAGAATTTACACACATAGGATCTGATTTTAAAAAGCACTTACACGTGTAAAACTGGGCTTTACTCAAGTAAATACACTTTACTCAATTAAATGGGCTTTGAAAATTGCTACGATAGTAGTTATATATTTACACTTGTAAATCATTTTGAAAATTATCCCTATAGATTTTAAAATAAAGAATGTGCATATTTTGACCTAACTGGGGAGTGGGAATGCATATACTTAGGACAGACAGGCAATACTGGGAGTTAACTGGGAGAGACTGGGTTATATTGGGGGGGACGGGGACGACGGTGACAGTGAGAATCCGTATTAAAAATTAAAAATAACTCTAATGGACATATAGATACTAATTTCAAAATGGCTGAGGAGGAAGAGAGAACAGAGGAGGATGAGGAGATATCCCCTACCGATAGTATATAGTACTAGGTCACAGTTTTTGGGTATATCAGAGGAGCAAGTTTTGCACAGGTTTAGATTTAACAAGGAAACCATACTGTAGCTATGCCAGCAGTTAGAGCAGAACCTACACCCTTCAACCCACAGGAGCCACATCTTGCCAGTTCAGAACAAGGCCACCGGCAGTTTTAGCTACTAGCACCTTCTAGACACCTCTAGAGGTCACAGTTGGAATAAGCCAGTGTTGTTGGCTGAATATCCATTCTAAAGTTAACTGGATAATGTTGTCCAGCTAACTTCATGTTTGCTATTTGCCAGAACAGAATTAGCCAGATAACTTAAGACATTTCTGAATATCAACACTGACTGGACAGTTAAACCATACTCCAGGATTATCCCCAGCATTGCCTCCTTTTGGCAGGATACATTTTTTTTCTGAGCAATGAAGGAGGAGATGGAATTTGAATCATCAGGGTTTGTCTGGCTAACTCCATTACAACAGTCATTTCTGTCTTCAGCTAGGAACTGTTATTTTTCTGTTGTGTATAACATCTGGTCATGATTATATAGTATACAGTAATTTTGACTGGATTTCCAGTATATTTTTTTTAAAATCTAATTGACTTTATTCCAGACTGAACTAAAAAACTCTAATCAAGAATGGTCTTTATTGTCTGCGTCATCTCTTTCCAAAATGTATTGGTCTCCGGATAATGAAATATCTCACGCAATGAAATCCATTTTTTTTCCTTCTGATCCTTCCAACATTTGTCATCACATCATACTCTCAGTTTAAGCACTGTTTGGGGAGTTGCACAACTTCTGTGCAAAATTCAGACACAAATCAATCTTCAATTTACGCATTAAAAGGAGGCAAAATATATCACGCCAAATTAACCTTTGCTGGAACAAAGTCAAGTAAATCAATTTTTTCCATTTGAGTTGGGTCTGGGAAGAGAATGTTAGCTTTTCTTTTTTTTTTTTACAACCATTTAATATTTAAACTTCTTGGCTCAATTTCATCCATAATATTTTGAGTGTATTATTTGAGACTGAATTTGAGAATTCCAACTATAATGCTAGATTATTAATTCAGTTCTTAACTAAGATTTTTTTTCAGAAGCCATGTGGATTGCAAAAACCCACTGACTGCATGTCTGATTATTCTCTTCTTTGAGTTGAAATTCCCAATGGATGTTTACTTTTGTAATTGTTTAACCAAACAAAGCATTTTGGTGAAAATATCTTATGGTCCTGATTCACTAAAGCTTTTCTCCTATTCTGTGTCTAAGGGAAAAGCCCTTGATAAATCAGTCCCTAAGGGGGTCATTTTCCAAGGAGTTACCGCGGGTGATAATTCCGCAAATCGCGCTAACAGCCGTTAACACGATTTGCGAATGCAAATTTTTAATTTTGTATTCAGGGGCGGAGTTAGGGCGGAGCAAATGTAAAATAGAGAGGATTTATTGTGTGCCGCGAAACAGCCACAGTGTTAGTGCGGCCAATAACTACACCTCTTTCATTTGCGTTACGTTGTGTACTAGAGGCCAGTAAAGGTTTATCACGGTTCACGATGTTTCCGGATGAGATTTGGGCAAGGTTCTCTCAACCTAGCTTGAGGGACTCTCTACCTGGGTAACATCAAGCTAGGTTGAGAGAACATTGCCCAAATCTCATCTTGGAGTGAGTTTCCTCACTCCGAAGGCCAGCAAATCTTCACAAGAGACCACTGTTCTGTTCGTACATCTCACATTGAATGTCAAAGTGGCCCCTACCCCCCTACACTAATACTTAACCCTCACCTCGAGTTACTAGGTGGGCCTCCCATAGGGAATACAAATACCTGTCTAGGGAGGAGACACTACAGTAAGGTTCTCTCTCTCTCTCTCTCTCTCTCTCTCTCTCTCTCTCTCTCTCTCTCTCTCTCTCTCTCTCTCTCTCTTTCTCTCTCTCTCCCTTCCTCCCTCCTCTAAAACAGGCCTGTCTAGAAATATTGTAAACTGCAATATATATACTGGCAATGTAGCCCAAATTGGGCTAATAACAGCTTTTCACATAGCTGATATCACAATTTGCAATACACATGCTTATTAGCATAAGGTACACCCCTTTTTGGTATTGCATGCGATACCAATGCGATATTGGAAAATGAGGCCCTTACTTAGGAAAATACGCACCTTGATAATTACTGTTTTGATTTTAATAAAGCAAAGAGAATCTCGTGAAATCATGTGCTTCTTCAGTTCTTACTGCTTAGGGCTCTATTCCTTAACGAGCACTAATGTAATTTTCATGCCCATGGACTCATTCTATACTAAAGCAAACATATATACTGGGTGATGCATCAAGCTGCGGTAATGCTCTGAAGTGCATTAAATGCACTGCACATTTCTCAACAGAGCACTTTTGCAATGATATCACAAGATATATGTGATATTATGCATGGCCCTGCCTATTTTGCCTTCCCTATTACAATGAACTGCTCTATATGCGACTTCTGTGCATGAATAATGCAAATACATGCAAAGAATCTCATTCCTAGGCAATTTGTTGTCAAGATTTTATTGCGGCCGACCAAGAAAGTAGTCGGCCATGATAAAACATCACTTTCTACAATTTGATAAATGTAATGTTAGAGCTCCAGGATCCTAACGCAGGTTCCCCAGGCTCCCGTGTTACATTTAAAGGGTCATGCTGCCTCCAAAAATCCACCACGGAAAAATGGGAAAATTGAGTGGGGATCACAGTTGACCTCTTGCTCAACCCAGAGCTGCCACACAAGTGTCAAAAAATAGCAAAAAGTCCAAATGCAGTGACAAACCCAGCCTTCTTCAATGCAGTTAACCAAACAGTCCATGTCCCCTAATCCCTCCTTCCCAAGAGAATAAGGCCAACAAGGTTTCCCCATGCCCCACTTCAATGGGACCCCAAATCATTGGGGTTATAGTTTTCCCTTCCCCTCTTCCCTCAACCCCCAAATGTCATTAAAAAATCATTGGGGTTCAGAATCCAGTCCACCACCACCACCCCAACCCACACTTCCATGCACCCTTCAACCACCCCTCCTTTACCCTTCCTCTCGCACCCCAAAGCTATGAACTATAATTATTGGGATTCAGTGGGGACCCCCCTCTCCCCCTCCCTCAAATGAATATAAAAAAGTCATTAGAGTTCAAAGAGCACCCCACTCCCTCCCTCCTGCACCTCCAAGACCCCCTAAATCTTAAATATGAGAAGAAGTTCCTGCGATGGAGCCTGGGGTTCCCTCTAGAACCCAGCCTGGACAAAACCATTTTTCAAAATGGTGCCGACCTGACCTGTCCCCATCACATGATGGGGCAATGTTTGTGGATCAAACGTAGTCCACATGGTGGGGGGGGGGGCTTAAGGATGTGGGAAGTGGGGGATATGGAATTCCATGAACCATCATGGCATTTTTATATTCACTTGAGGGAATGGGGAGGAGGAAAGAAAGAGAGGAGTTCTCCCTACTGAACCCCAATATTAATGTTCATACCTTTGGGGCTTTGGGAGCAGTGTCAAGGTATGTGTGAAGTGTGGGGGTGGGGATGGGCTGGACACTGAACCCACAATGATGTTTAGGGGTTGGGCAGATGAGGGGGAGGGGATGGACAATATACTCACAATGATTTAGGGGTCTTATTGGGGTGGGGGGGGACCCTTGGTGGACCTATTCTCTGTAATAAGGGGGTAGGAGGACATGGACTATTTAGTTGACCAGTGAGTGTTGTTATCCTGTCTATTATGCAGCCTTCCAACCACCAGAGGTCCCCATGGAACTGCTCCTGCTCTCACTCTGTTCAGAGACTATGATCCCATGAATCAGCAGGGCTTAGCCTATTTTATTTATTTATTTATTTATTTATTTATTTATTTAAGGTTTTTTTATACCGGCATTCATGAAGCATTCACATCATGTCGGTTTACATAAAAAACAGGGGTGCAATGAATACAACAAAGAACATAGATAAACGTGAAGAAGAGATGCAGTTACAATTAACAAGGACTATTGAACTGGGGTGGAGGAAATAAAGAGAGATAGAAGAAGTTAATTATATACAGGTATACAATATATTCAGAATACAATATAATATATACAGCTACTGTGTAGGATATTTTGCTTGTGAGGTGTATTAGTTGGAGTTCGGGAATATTTAACCCTGTGCCTGGCTATGCTCAGTGCCTTGTCATTGAGTCACCTAGCTCTCTGCTTGGCCCTGTCTGTCATGGACTACTCTCTGGTATCTGAGCCTTCCAGCCTCACTTTGCTTTGACTTATGGCCTTTTCTGGCCTTCTGTTTTTGCCTTGCCCTCTGGTCTTTCAGGCCTTCTGCTCTTGCCTTTCTATGTGGCCTTCTCAAGTCTTCTGCTCTTGCCTTGCACTGTGGCCTTCTGCTGTGGTATTGCCTTGTGGCCTTTTAGGCCTTCTGCCCCAGCCTTGCCTTGCGGCCTTTCAGGCCTTCTGCTCTAGTCCTGCATTGTGGCCTTCTCAGGCCTGCTTTCTAGCCTGTTGTGTTCGGGCTTTTGTATTCCTTCTTCTGTTTTTTTGTTTAGTCTTGTCTTTGTCTTCTCTGTCCTGTTCTGTTTGTATTAGTCTGTTCCAGTGTTCCAGTCTTACCTGCATTCTGCTCCAATGTTAAGTTTTACCCTGTTCTAGACTCCAGCCTTGCACTTTCTTAGACTCCAGCCTTGCCTTACTTTGCTTCAGTCTCCAGTCCTGCACCATCTGCACCTCTACTTCAGCCACAGCTGCCAGAACCCAAGGGATCAACTGCAGGGGTTATCTGTCTGCATCAGTCCTGTAGGGGTTCACCAGCCCTAGCCAGGCCCTCAGACGTAACGGGAGGGGGGGGGGGCAGGGTCATCGCTGCACATGGACGTTTTGCTATTTTTTTCACACTTTGGGGTGTCAGAGCTGCCTCATGTGCTGGCTCCGGGTTTAGCTGACGGTCAGCTCTGAGCCCCACTCATCTTTGTCTTTTTGCTATGGCCATTTTCTTTTTGTTTTGGGCAGAGGCCCTTTAAGGTGATAGTGGTCCCTTGAAGTTGGGGTCACCATCACACCTAAAAGGTTGCTAGCTGTGTTCTTTTCTCCTGCGGTGTTTGGTTGTGAGACAAAAGAACATGCCATAGAACCACAATGTTTTTTCAGAGGAGGGGGGTCCCATTATATCAGTGATATCCCTCATGTAAGTGGGGCCACTCCCAAGAAAAAAACATTGTGGTTTAATGCTTCCAGTGTTGGTAGATATTTAAAGACCTTTGGAGGCTGGTGTATGTGGATGTATTGGGTTGGTTTTGTATATGGGTGGGGGGTCTGGTTTTTTGTAGGGGGTGTGGAAGAGGTGAATGACATATGCAGTTTTTAAAGGTCTTGACGTTGCTTACGTTGTAGTAGGTTGGATATAAATAGGGCGGGTTTGCTGCGAGTGCGCAGCTGCAGCGTTTTTTGGAAAAGTTGTTTGTTTTACAATTCAATGGCATGGATTAAATTGGGTAAGTCTTTGAAAAGAGATGATATTCTTTATTTACTACTGGTTGGTATATATAACTATTGGATTATTGTTCTTTGATGTTCTGATAGCTGATGTGAAGGCAAATATATAGAGACCGCCATATTTAAAGAATTATTGGAATAGTCCGTGGTGATGATCAATATTGGGTAAGTTTTCTGGTTAAGACTTGGTTATTTATTGGTGATGGTTTAGGAGTGGATAAATGTGTTGTATTTCTATCTATGCTGTACAATGTGTTTCTTGATGTTTTTTGATGTTTTGATAGTTGACACAAGAGAGACTACTATAAAAGTGTTGAACTGAAGAAATATTGAAGTGCTGTGGGAAAGTGAAGATGTGGGTTATATAGGAGCATATAGGGGGTGTTTGTGTTTGTTAGATTTATAGTCTTTTGTGTTTGCTTTTCTGTTTCTTATAGAGTTTGAGTATGGGACATAAATTGATCAGATACTTTGTTAACATAAATAAGAAGGGTTAAAATTGTGGATTTAGGTTAGTATATTGGTTTGTGTCTTATATGTTGTTAATTTGTGACCAGGAAATTAGTATTAACATAATTGATGGAATATATATTTTGAGTTAAATTGTTTTTTAAGATTGGATGGATGGAATTATTAATTATTAATTATTATTTGTTGATTGATATAGGATTTTGAACAATGGGAAGATTTTAGATATATGGCTCCCTGCTACATTAGTGGTGATCCTGTATGAAATAGCTGTTACATCCCCTGATGAAACTGGGTGAAACAGGAGTCCCTTGCCGGGAAGAGGAAAATGTGATTAAGTATTTATAATGAAATAGAATATGAAGAAATGAAGAGAAGTTGAAAGGAGGGTACCACTGTGGATGATACATATATACATCAAAATTAATAAATGAAGGGGGAGTGTTTAATAAAAGATTTTTGAATATTTGTGATGTTATATTTATATGAGATAAACTTGTATTGGTATGAATGTGGAGAGTGTATGAGTTTATATGAATAATATATACTATTTGTATATGTATTATATAGTTTTAGATGATTTTTGAATACAATTTGTTTAAATACATTTTCACAGAAAAAATGTGTACACAGGTTGTTTGTTGTATTGCTTATGACTGTAATTTCCTGTGGTGAAAACCCTATATGTTTGTTGTATATTGACCTTCGCGGGTTACCTTAATGCTTCCAGGCCATAGTTTGCTAACATGTACTCTACATTCTCTAAACTGTTTTCTAAATAATTACTGTATATAGAAACAGAGAATGTGACAGCAGATAAAAACTATAAGGTCCATCTAATCTGTCCTTTTTCTTTTCACACTGCAGTGCAACAGAGCCTACCAGAAAACCAGTTTCTTCTAGAGATGTGAATCGGAATTGGTATTGGTTCGGATTCCGGTTCCGATTCACATCGTGAAATTTTTATCTTGCAGTCCGATCAGGTTTTTTTTATCGGCTGCGCCTGAGCCGATAACCAAAAAATACAGCCGACTCTTTAAAATGAGTTTGTTAGTATCCCCCCACCCTCCGGACCCCCCCTAAAAAATGTTTAAATACCTGGTGGTCCAGCGGGGGTCCCAGGAGCATTCTCCCACGCTCAGGCCGTCGGCTGCCAGTAAACAAAATGGCGCCGATGGTCCTTTGCCCTTAGCATGTGACAGGGTATCCGTGCCATCTTTAAAAATGGTGTGGGCCATCCAGTGCACCTACCATGTGACAGGGGCCAACCAATGGCACCGATAGCCCCTGTCACATGGTAAGAATAAAGGGCCATCGGTGCCATTTTGATTAGTGGCAGCCGACAGCCCGAGCGTGGGAGAATGCTCCTGGGACCCCCACTGGACCAGCAGGTATTTAAAAAAAATTTTGGGGGTGTCTGGAGGGTGGGGGGATACTAACAAACTCATTTTAAAGGGTCAGGTTGTGTTTTTAGGTTGTGTCCTTTCTTCCCACCCATCCCCCCCCCCATAACGATAAGAAAACCCAATAAATTAATCGTGGGGTTTCCTATCGCTATCAGGGACCCCCAGATATCTGACGATATTTAAAATATCGGATTCACATCCCTAGTTTCTTCTATTCTTCACAGCTAAGCATTCTTTGTGTTTTTCCCATGCTTTCTGATGTTGTTTTTTTTATCCACCATTATCTCCCTTGAGAGGCTGTTCAATTTATCCACTTTCCTTTCTCTAAAGAAATATTTCTTTTACAATCTATCTCCATAGCACCTCATATTATGATCAGAGCCCCCAGTTTCCTGCAGCAGATTTTTCAAGATTCAGTAGTAATTATGTGGCATAATTTTACATTTATTTTCAATTTAAAGAATGTGCTGTTTTATGGGGTTATTTTTTGCTTAATAAACATAAAGTCGCTTTCTGACATTTCTGTGTCAAATTTATTTATCTGGTTCTTTATTAGAGGAAAGGGATCTTAATGATTAGAGTTGGGGGGAGGGGAGGAGGGGATGCCATCTGGAAAGAGGAGATAGGAGATTTCAGAAAAGGGAAAGGGGATCTCAGAGAAGGGAAATGGAAAAAGAATCTTAAGAAAAGTATAGGGATGAGGGTTAAGAGATGGAGAAGGATAGAGGCACAGAGGGAGGAGAGGACAGAGAAATCAGGGAGAATAAGGAGAGGGGAGACAAGAGGCATCAGGAATGAGGAGGTGGAGGAGGAGGTGGGAAGAAAGGAAGTATTGTAGATGGGGGTGGAAGAGAAGGAAGGAAGATCAGGATGAAGTAGAAAACTGGGGATAGTGGAAGCAAGATGGCCCCACAATTATAGCCCACCCCCTCTTTCCTGTACCATCCCTCCATAGCCCCTTTGATTCCTAAACACCCTAATAGCCCCTCCAATCCTACACCTCTTCCAATCTCCTTATTCCACTTGCACCAACTCCAATCTTATTTTCTCATTTCTTCCATCACATTCACAGTGACACTCTCTCCCATCCCTCACAATCCCTCTGTCACTTTCTTAAATATATAGAAACATAGAAATGACAGCAGAAGAAGACCAAACGGCCCATCCAGTCTGCCCAGCAAGCTATGCACTTTTTTTTCTCTCTCATACTTCTGTTACTCTTGGCTCTTATTAACCATTTGGTTCTATTTCCCTTCCACCCCCCACCATTAATGTAGAGAGCAGTGTTGGAACTGTATCCAAGTGAAAATCTACCATAGTTAGGGGAAGTAACCGCCGCAATAAGCAAGCTACACCCATGCCTTTGTTTACCCAGACTATGTAACTCAGTCCTTTTTGGTAATTGCTTGTAAATAGATCCACCTTTCTACATTCCCCCCTGCCGTTGAAGCAGAGAGCTATGCTGGATGTGCGTTGAAAGTGTAGTATCAGACTTTCTCCCCTGCCGTTGAAGCAGAGAGCTATGTTGGATATGCGTGAGGTATCAGACTTTCTCCCCTGCCGTTGAAGCAGAGAGCTATGCTGGATATGCGTGAAGTATCTGTCTTTCTCCCCTGCCGTTGAAGTAGAGAGCTATGCTGGATATGCATTGAAAGTAAAGTATCTGGCTTATTTGGTTTGGGGTAGTAACCGCCGTAACAAGCAAGCTACTCCCCGCTTTTTGTGAATGCAAATCCTTTTTTCCATACTTCCTCTTGCTGTTGAAGCTTAGAGCAATGTTGGAGTCGCATTAAACGTTTGTATTTTTATTGAATAAGGATATTATCTCCAGGCAGTAGCCGTAATTCCCGCGAGCCACCCACTCTTCATTCACGTCTTCTAGACTTGATGGATCCACAGTGTTTATCCCACGCCCCTTTGAAGTCCTTCACAGTTCTGGTCTTCACTCTTCACCACTTCCTCCGGAAGGGCATTCCAGGCATCCACCACCCTCTCTATGAAGAAATACTTCCTGACATTGGTTCTGAGTCTTCCTCCTTGTAGCTTCAACTCGTGACCCCTGGTTCTGCTGATATTTTTCCAATGGAAAAGGTTTGTCATTGTCTTTGGATCGTTAAAACCTTTCAAGTATCTGAAAGTTTGAATCATATCACCCCTGCTCCTCCTTTCTTCCAGGGTGTACATATTTAGATTATTCAATCTCTCCTCATAAGTCATTCGATGAAGACCCTCCACCTTTCTGGTCGCCCTTCTCTGGACCGCTTCCATCTTGTCTCTGTCTCTTTGGAAATATGGTCTCCAGAACTGAACACAGTACTCCAGGTGAGGCCTCACCAAGGACCTGTACAAGGGGATAATCACTTCTCTTTTCTTACTCGATATTCCTCTCTCAATGCAGCCCAGCATTCTTCTGGCCTTTGCTATTGCCTAGTCACATTGTTTCGCCGACTTCAGATCATTAGACATCATCACCCCAAGGTCTCTCTCCTGCTCCATGCACGTCAGCATTCCCCCCCCCCCCCCCCCCCCCCCCCCCATCGAATACAGTTCATTCGGATTTCCACTCCCCATATGCATGACTTTGCACTTCTTGGCATTGAATCTCAGCTGCCATAACTTCGACCACTCTTCCAGCTTCCTTAAATCCCATCTCATTCTCTCCACTCCTTCCGGCATGTCCACTCTATTGCAGATCTTAGTGTCGTCCGCAAAAAGACAAATTTTACCTTCTATCCCGTCCACAATGTCGCTCACAAAGATATTGAACAGGATCGGTCCCAACACCGATCCTTGCGGTACACCGCTTAAAACCGCTCTCTCTTCAGAGAGAGGTCCATTTACCATCACACATTGTCTTCTGTCCATCAACCAGTTTGCAATCCAGGCCACCACTTCGGCACTCACTCCTAAGCTTCTCATTTTATTCACGAGTCTCCTGTGCGGAACCGTATCAAAAGCTTTGCTGAAATCCAAGTGGATGACATTGAGTGCTCTTCCTTGATCCAACATTCATTCTTCTCCTTTACTCCCATGATCTTCTTAGTGTCTGGGTAATTGCCAGGTTCTTGTGGCCTGGTTTGGCCTCTGTTGGAAACAGGATACTGGACTTGATGGACCCTTGGTCTGACCCAGCATGGCAATTTCTTATGTTCTTATGATCTCTCAGTCACTCTTTCACCCATCCCCACGATCAACTCGTTCCCCAAGATCAACTCGCTCACCACTTGCTTCTATCATCTCCCTTCTTCCCTTACTCCCTCCGTTTCCACTATGATTCCCTCACTGAATCTTCCATCCAATCCATCCCCTTACTCTCCTTATTCTCTGCCCTTCTCCACCGTTATCTTACTCTTCCATGGTTAGTTCCCTTCCCTGTCTCCTCATTTTTCATTGTTCACTTCCCTCTAATTGATCCCCTTACCCTCACTGGTTTACTTCCATTCCTCCCAATCTCCTCATTCTCCCTTGTTCATGCCCTCTCCCCACAATCCCTTCACTCATCTTCATTCACATCCCCATAATCACTATTACACTCCCACCCAACTCACTCACCATCCCCACAAAACTCTCCCCCTCCTCCCCTCTCTCCCTCCAACTCATTCTCATTATTTCTCACCATGTTCTCATCTCTCACCTTCCTTCTCTCTTTTCCACACCACCAACTCTCATTTATTCTCTCTTCCCAATCTCCTTGCCCTCCTTCCGTGGCTGGAAATAGGGGGGCTCCATCCTCTTCCTTTGCTGTTTGGCCCTGAGTTGTGCTTTGAACCACATGTGACATTCAGATGCAGGCAGCAGCCAGCCATGGAAGATGAGTGAGAGCATCGGGGTGGTGACGGCATGCAGGAAGATGAGCGAGTTGGTGGGTGGGCAGGTGCTGGAAGCAATGTGCTGCCTTACTGCAACCAATGATTCTCTTCTGTGGGTGAAGAATGCACACCATGTCATGTCCCACTGCTGCTAATGCCAGGTCCTCTGCCAGGTGGCCCCCCTAGTCTCTCCCATGGCAATTGGGCTAGAATTGGACAATTCCATTGGAAGAGCCAAATTTTGTAGCCCTTACCATGGCCACACAATCTCGGGACACTGAGAATCCTGATTACATTGCCTTTTTAGAGAACTTTTCTGCAGAAAAATGTTTGCTTCTTGCACATTAGTTTGAGATATTTGAATGTCTCAGTTAAATTTCTGTTCCTATCATTTTTTTTCTATGATATAGATATTTTGGTCCTTAAATTTCATTTAATTTAATGACCTAAATATCTATATTGTAGATGAAATTGGGGATAGTGGAAATATAACTGAATCATTCAAATCTCATTTAATAGGATTTATTGGCCAAGCTTTGCACCACTATAACAGTCAAATCCAGATTACCTTTGCTCTATTATGTGTTATTGTGGAGATATGATCTCTAAAATTTAAAACAATATTCTAGATGAGATGTCACCAATGATTTGTATAAATGCACTATCTACTCCAGTATATTTGCTTAGGCATCTTTGTATTCCTCAGGCTGCAGTCACTGCCTTGTCATACTGTTTTATAACCTTGAGATCATCAGAGATTACCATCCAGATATTTCTGTTTCTCATATACAATAATCTACTGATTTTGTGGATTCCTGCTTTTAAAATATATGACTTTACACTTTTTTGTGTAACCCCATTCCTGGGTGTGGACTGCACTCTGATAGGGTCATAAAAATGCACTGTCTCTTCAGGGCTGTAACCACTCCTGGATAGCTGATACACACTGTCTCTTTCCCCCAGGGTCTGGATTCTTTGTTGATGGGGGGAAAGACAACTTTCAGGGCCCAGAACGAAAGGGGTGACTCTTTAATTAGTGCCTTGTCCCTGGGAACAGCAGACTGGCAGGGAGCTGTTTGAACTGGAGGGGCCTCCGTAGTGCACACGGTTCAAACAGCTGATGTTTGACCTGCGCCATTACTGATTGGGCTGAGTTGGGAGGAGGAGGAGGGGGACGGTGCATGAGAGGGAGAGATGCTACATTTGCTCCATAAGACGCACAGACATTTTTCCCACACTTTTGGGGATAAAAAAAGTGTGTCTTATGGAGCAAAAAATACGGTAAGTAGCAAATTATTTGGCTATACATGGCTGGATAACTTAAAAACCTAACTGGTTGTATTCTAATTTATAGGGAGATGTACTAAGCTGCAATCTAAAAAAATTTGACACAGGTGGTCTTGGAGAGCAGGCAGACCCCCACCCCCGAGACCTGCTGTATCTCTAAAAGATGCAGTTAAGCATTTTATCTAAATGGATCCTTGGTTATTAGGAGGAATTATTTTGATGAGCTGAGCCTCTCTTGCCTTAGAAGATCTGGATTTGAGTCAGTTCATGTCTTCCTAATGTATTTCACAATAAATAAAAAAAAAAAGCCACCAGAAATGTCTCAGTTTGTAACTAATGCTCATAACAGATCCATTAGCATCCAGGATTGCCACCTGTCCCAAGTCAAACATGTGAAGCTGATCCAGTTCTTGTTTTCACTCACTGTGCCAATGAATTTGTAGCTCCAATTTGTCTTGAAAGGATAGAACTAAAAATTCCGAGAAGCAATGGGACAAGACTGGAACTGGATCAGCCCATGCCTGTCAGGGTTGAACTGGCTTGGACGACAACCCTACTTGCACCAAACAATCTTTTAGGTTTATGTACAGAAGCCTTAACAGTGTCTGCCTATATTGTATTCTGGAACCAAAATGATTAGTTAATTATTTTTATGAAACCTGAATTTATTACAGTATTTGAAATAAAGAAAGGTATGCTGCTTAGTAGCTTTCAGCATTATTCAATTTGATTGTAGGATCTAAGTATTATTGCATTCTATTCCATCATGTGACTAATAAGCAACCTATTTCTCTGCCGTTTATGAACCAAAGTTACACCCTTGCTCTTGGGAGCCTTCTGTGGTCTAGTAATTGATATTATTTTAGAGTATTTTAAGTATTTTCAGACGGAAAGTCCTTAGCTGTACATTTTGGTTTATTTTACAAGTTCTGTATCAGATTGGTCTTTGAGTAGGAAATTGTGCTGAATTTTCCAGATCTATGATTGAAAGGGGACTAATTCAAATGCCTCCTCCATAAGTTGGTGACTGATTTAAGGAGGACTAGTTCCAGTACTAAGTGATTTATAGTTTTTGTGTGATATCATTAAACATGGGCTACTTTTGTTCCATGGGACTCTTATCAGTTCATTTTTCAACAAAATTATGTTCATTTTCTCATGCTCAATTCACTGAATATCATCCATACCCCTAGGAAATGTAGAAATTCAAGACAGAATGAAGCATTTCCAAGCATTTCTATAAATAAACGAACATCAGTATTATCTGAATCCTGAGATACCTGCTTGTCTGCTTCTTGAATAGCTTATGTTTTCTTTTGATCTTATTCCTAGGTCTCTTATTGTTTTTATAGTAATATGTTTATTTCTAGTATATTTTTAATATAAAACGATGTGGCTTTTATTGCGGGGGACAGAATTAATCTGCAAAGCTCAGGGGATCACAGTTTCTTGAGAAAAAGAAACAGTCCACACAAAGAATTGTGTTTCAAAACAAAGAGAAAACTTTTCTAAAATGTTAAATTAGTCCAATAATACACAAATGCTGCAGGTAGTTCTTCACAGAGCAGAAGGCACAAAAATGGAAAATGCAGTCCTTTTAACAGCTCACCTGTTTCCACATACAATTTCTCATGCATCTTGATTATTGTACTGACATGAAAACTGATCTTCCCTGAAAAGGAGTGGCTCTACTATCCCTCCTTAACCTGTGCAGCACTAGGTTAGATGTCTAGTCCATCTTAAAACCCTTAGAGAGAGAGAGAGTTCTATGGGCAGGATCCTGCTGAGCAAGATAAGAATCAGAACCCAGCTGAGAACAAAAGGCCCCACAGCCAGTTCCTGAACCATCTCTGGTAGAAGCTAAAGGTGAGAGTCCACCTCTAGAAGGTAAGTAGGCTACTATTGTTGTATGCTAATTATTATAAAATGTTGAAAATTGCATGAAGAAAGGCTGGAGTCAGTGTGGTTCCCGCCTCCAACCTATGAAGTTTTGCCCAGCTATCCCACATATGGTGTCAGTTTGAGGATTTCTGCTCTACCCAATGCACAGAGAGAAACTCGAATTTCCAAGGGAGGAAAGAAAGAAGTAAAGAGGAAAAGAATGTTTATGGTGGTGTGGTACCTGTCAAAGAAGCAGTGCTGCAGTGGTGAACAAAGCAGTGAAAATTTAAGAGCGTGGTGTTCTGGGTCTGAAAGAAAAATTAACTGTGAAGTTTTGTTTGCAAGTAAGGAGAAAAGCTCTGCTTGCTTAAGGCAGAGAAACAAAGTGAGTTAGTTGCTTGACAAACAATACTTTTTTATTTATTTTACCTTTTCCATAAAAAAAAAGAAGAGAGAAACAGCTGGTGCAGACTGTATTGGAAAGGGCATGGTCCCTAAGGAAAGCAAAGCTGCCAGAGTTGCTATGTGTTTGCACAGAGTGTGGCCCTCCAGCAGAAAGAGAGTTGTTCTGCACTAGAGCTCAAAGAAGTCAGCTTTGTCTATAGGAAAGCATGACTGAGCAATAAATGGAAGTTCTGCTTCAAAGCATCCTGGAGGATAGAGGCAGCTTTAAGAATGTGCCTTAAAGCATCAGACTGCTTGGGCTTGTACCTGGGTACAAGAGGTGTGCTCTTAACTGACAGCTGGCCATAAGTAAGACCAGAAAAAGTCTCTCTGCAGCTGAAAGCAGAGAAAGCATGGTAGCATCATGAGTCACATGGCTGGGGCTTTACCCTATGGAGGGGCAAAATTTCAGAGGAAGTTAAAAATAGCAAGTATGTTGGAGCCAGAGCAGAGTCTGGGGATGGTGTGACAAGAAAACCTGACATGAAACCAGTGAACACACTGCTGGACAGGTGATGAAAGACAAGCCAGAATTACAAGAGCAGACAGAATGGAATGCAAGAGAAAAGAATGAATGCCAAGTGAATGGACTGGAACTGATATGCAAGAGAGCTCATGGTGGAGTTTTATAGCCTGGCCAGATAGAAGCACTTTACAGGGGCCAGAGAGCGGTGCTGCAGCGGGGCCATAGAAAAGAGCTGAAAAGAAGCCAAATAATCGTGCTGTAGGGAGACCAGATGGAGGCACTGCAGAGTACTTAGTTGCAACCACTGTAGAATGATCAGAAAGTAGTGCTGCAGGTAAAGATAATACAGAAGAGTCAGAAGACATTGTAGTTAAAGTGGTAAAAGAGTAGAAGCCACCATAGGAACTCCCAAGTAAAGTTCTGAGAGTCTGTCCAGTGAAGGAGTGGACCCCAGAGCATCAAATGGACTTAGATGAAGGCCTAAGGGTGGACACTGGGCAAAGGGTATAGTGGGTGATGGTAATGGGGCATTTGGAGTAACCTTAGTGAGGGGGAGCATGTCCCTATAGCTCTGAGTTTAGCTGGCCAGAAAGTGTGTTTTGGGGAATGGAATCATGTCCCTGGATGGGATCCAGGATGAGTAACGACATTTGCCACAATGGGTTCAAGCTGAGGGGGAAGGTATGTAAAGGATTGGCCCTACTACCCCCCTTAACCTGTGCAGGACCAGGCAAGATGCCTGGACTACCATAAAACCCATAACGGGAAAGAGCTCTGTGTGTAGGATCCTTCTGGGCAGGATAAGCAGTGGAGCCCAGCTGGAAACAGGAGGCTTCACATCTCCAGAAGAAGCTAGCTCCTGAACCCCCTCTGGAAGAAGCTAGAGGTGAAAGTACACTGCTAGATGATAGGCAGTCTACTATTGTTGTATGCCAATTATTATAATAAAGTTGAAAGTTGCATGAAGAAAGGCTGGAGCCAATGTGGTTCCTGCCTCCCACTTATAAAGTATTTTTTCAGCTATCCTACATTCCCTTAACTCCATATGATCTCCTATTTATCAGAAGCTCTCCAGGAATCAAGAAATCAATTTCCCTATGAACATAAGAAGAAATACCTCATGGTGTATTCAGTCATCGCTGTAAGTCTTCTCTTCCCTTTAAAATTGTGGGAAAGAAACCACTAAGAATCCTTTGATTGGAGATACTCCTGGAATTTTCTTCTAACCAAATTAAAAGGTGAGGTACACGCTCCAACTAGATAGGAAACAAGGCTGCAAACTTCTCCTTTCCTGGAGCCTAGAGAGCAAGTAGCCTCTTGTTGCCTCCTTCCAGCTCCCTCAGCACTGACTGTACAAATGACTCATAGAGGGCCTTGGTGAAGCCTCACCTGGAGTACTGTGTTCAGTTCTGGAGACCGTATCTCCAAAGGGACAGGGACAGGATGGAGGCGGTCCAGAGAAGGGCGACTAAAAAGGTGGATGTATATAGTCTGAATACCTTCATACACTGTATATAATATGCACAGCACCCCATTCTACATTGTATGTACTTTGTACATTATTCATTCTCGCCTTACACAGGCCCTTGTTCTAATTTTAGTTCTATGTTGTACTAATTATCTAGTTTCTAATATATCCTAATATATGCAGTTCTCAGTAAAGCGCTATAAGCTTAGTTTATGTTTAATATAAACCTATATGATATTCCCAATGAATGTCGGTATATAAAAATCATTAAATACATAAATTAAATAAATAAATAAATAAATAAAATGACTTATGAGGATAGATTGAAGAACCTAAATATGTATACACTGGAGGAGAGGAGGAGCAGGGGTGATATGATACAGACTATCAGATACTTGAAAGGTTTTAATGATTCATGGTCAACAACAAACCTTTTCCGTTGGAAAAAAATCAGTAGAGCTAGGGGCCACGAATTGAAGCTCCAGAGAGGAAGACTCAGAACCAATGTCAGGAAGTATTTCTTCATGGAGAGGGTGGTGGATGCCTAGAATGCCCTTCTGGAAGAAGTGGTGAAGACTAAAACTGTGAAGGATTTCAAAGGGGCATGGGATAAACACTGTGGATTAGAGATGTGAATCGGAACCGGAATCGGTTCCGATTCCGGTTCCGATTCACATCGTGCATTTTTTTTCATGTGGCCCAATCATTTTTTTTTTTTTATCGGCTGAGCCCGAGCCGATAAACAAAAAACTCACCCTGACACTTCAAAACAACTCCCTTAGCTTCCCCTACTCTCCCGACCCCTCCCCCCACAAAACGTTTTAAATTACCTGGTGGTCCAAGATGGCGCCGGCCGTCCATTACTCCTACCATGTGACAGGGGCTGGCCAATGGCACGGATACCCTGTCACATGTTAAGGGCAAAGGGCCATCAGCTCCATTTTTATTAGTGGCAGCCGACGGCCCGAGAGTGGGAGATCGCTCCCGGGACCACCACTTGACCACCAGGTAATTTAAAACATTTTTGGGGGGTCGGGAGGGTGGGGAAAGCTAAGGGAGCTGTTTTGAAGTGTCGGGATGGGTTTAGGGATTGTTTTTGTGTGCCCTTTTTCCCGCCCTCCCCAAAAATGATAAGAGAACCCACGAACAATTTTGTGGGGTTTTCCTATCGGTTTCGGGGAGCCCCCGATTTCTGACGACTTTGAAAATATCGTACGATATTTTCAATCATCAGAAATACAATTCACATCCCTACTGTGGATCCATAAAGGCTAGAGGATGGGAATGGTGTGGATTACTGGAGTGGAGGCTACTACCTGATGATTACTACCCTTACTCAATAAGCCTTTACAAGGTTAATGCAACTCCAACATTGCTCTCTGCTTCAACGGCAAGGGAAAATATGGAAAAGAGGATTTGCATTCAGACAACAACCATCAAGGACTGCACTTCACAATCTGAATAAACAAATAAGAGTGGGGGTAGCTTGCTTATTTTGGCGGTTACTACCCTAAACCAATTAAGCCTGATACATCACATTGAATGCATTTATAGCGTTCCTCTCTGCTTCAATAGCAAGGGGAAATGTGGAAAATAGAATTTACATTCAGACAACATCCAACAAGGCAATGATCTGTGCAGTCTGGGTAAACAAGCATCGGGGTAACTTGCTTGATGCAATGGTTACTACCCTTAACCATTAAGCCTTATGCTCACCTTTGATGCAACTCCAACATTACTCTCTGCATCAATGGCAGGGGATGGCAGGAAACTTGAATCAAACAGTTACCTACAAGGGCCCTAAACAGATATGTATGGGAAAGTAAGTGTGGGAGCTTGCTGGGCAGACTGGATGGGCCGATTGGTCTTTTCTGCTTTCATTTCTATGTTTCTATGTTTCTATATATGTTTTTATGAAGTCACCTTTTATAGCCTTGGATCAGTGACCCACCCTTTATGAACCCTCCCTGTCATTCCTTAGTAACCACTACTCTTCATAAAAACAAAAGATATGCCATATTGAGTCAGACCAAGGGTCCATCAAGCCCAGGATCCTGTTTCCAACAGTGGCCAATCCAAGTCACAAGTACCTGGCAAGTACCCAAATATTAGATAAATCACAACTTACTATTGCTTATTAATTACCATAAATGCAGTTTATGGATTATTCCTCTAGGAACGTATCCAAACCTTTTTTAAACCTAGTTTCACTAACTGCTGTAACCGAAAGTGTTCAGGGTCTGAGTCAACAAACTTAGCAAGATATCTCTGTGAAAAATGAAAAAATCTGAGCAAGTCCAATGCAGCTATCAATCAGAAGTAATTTCTCCCTCTTCTAGAGGTGAGAAAAGCAGAGCTTTTTTGTAACAGATGTTCTCCAAGGACAGCAAGATGATAGTCCTTACTTAAGGGTGACATCATAGGATAGAGCCCAGCATGAATTTTGATCTCAAAGAATCTAGAACTTTCAAACATGCCCTTCTCAGCATGTGCAGCTGTAGACATTCACCTTGCTCCCTAGGCAGAATCCCTCAGTCCATGATCTAGCTAATACATTGAGAAACCAACTCCCAGGGAAGACGGGCAAGTTTTGTGAGGACTAACATCCTCCTGTCCTTGGAGAACATCTGTTATAGGTAAGCAACTCTGCTTTCTCCAAGGGCAAGCAGGATGATAGTCCTCACACATGGGTGAATCTCTAGCTATAGGCTGTCCGGGGAGAGCAAAGAGGGAAATTGCTAATGCTGAAAGCACTACCTGTCTCCCTTTTGCCTGTGAGGCAGCTGACCTACAAGTAGTCCAGGCTGGAGAAGAGTTGGGTTCTACAAGAAAAACCAAAGAAATGACTAAGACAGGGGCATCTAAGCAAAGAAGTGATAATAGTGTGAGCAGAAGTATATTCTGCATCACGGAAAACATTACAAGCAGGGTTTTAGATCAGTAAACCCTGACAATGAAAGTAGTGAGTACAGAAAAAGCCTATAGATATAAACATGAGAAGGACTCTTGAACGAAGACTGCATACTTTCCTACAGTGTTAGAAGACAACTAAAAACCCAACTGGGGCTTGATAACTTCCCAGACAGAAACTGCAGTCCACTGACACCCGAAGGATAGAATGCCTCTGCAGAAGTGTGTCCATGTGTTGCTGATAAGCACAATGGGCAGAAGAGCCCAAGCAACAGTTAGAGAATAATCAGCAACAACGGCAGGGCCTGAGACAGCAGAAGCACCAGATCTACATAACCATGCAGGACAACGTCAAGAGTTTCAGTGGATGAAAGGCAACCCCTGAATAAGATTGCTAGTTCAAACTCCCAAGCAAGGAGAGAAGTTAGGCCTGAAGCTCATCCACGTTGCACCCTTTCAAGGGCAGGGCTATCCATCTTGACTACAGAATAGGTCAGGTGAGCAGGAAGGCACTTTGTGCAACCTAGTGAAGTGAGAAAAGCTAAAGGCAGTATTGGCCAGAGCCTGGCGAAAATATTAAGAAAATCTGGTGTATCTTTCCCTACATTAATATATACCACGCATGCTTTAGCTTTTCCTCCTCTCCCCCCAGCATTCCAAATGGAAGTCAGAGGAAGTGAGAACGCAATGGGGCAGACCGCTGGACTATCAAGGTAATGGAGAAATTAACTTGGCAGTCCAGCAAAATTACCTTGGCAGTCCTTGGAAAGTCCCATTGCTGAAATGTTCCTCATTCTGAAGTATAGTGAGGCCTAGTCCATCTTACAGAAACTTTTCACTTTTACATGCTTCAGTGCAAGACCTGCATGGAGATTTGGTGATGATTATCACAGCTGCAATCTTGCATTCTTAATGATGGGAGTGAAATACAGGGATAACATTTTGTGTATGTATATGTTTCAAGACATGAAATAGAAATCAGAAATAAAAAAGGACCTTAATGATTGATTTTGTTTCAATTCTCAACTAAATTATTCAATGGTTCCTAGTGATGCTGTTTAAACATTTTTAAAATTGAATAGATACTGTATATGTGACACTTTCTTTAAGTTTAGTTGTGTGCAGGAAAAATGATTAAGATAATAGGGTTTTAAGATTATATATTGTGATGGGCCATATCTAGTATCATGGCTGACTGGCACTGTTTTAAATAGTAAGAACACTGGGCCTAGAGCCTAGCGGGTGCTCTGGACCCCCTAGACCACCAGGTATACCCATAGGGGTGAGCTAGGATGGGTAAGAATCAGGAGGGGGATTATGTGGATGCTACTGCCAGGGTAGGGGGCATTTGGATCTGGATGGTGGTAATTTATTGGAAAGGGGGGGGGGGGGGTATTTGCCACATGAATTTTTTTTTGTTTTCATTTTTGCCTGAGTGGTGACTCTAGAAGCAGTGGAGAGTCTCACAAGATCCTCAGAAGGGGAGAGGGGTGTGGTCTTATACACTTTGGGTAGGGTGTCATTCCAGCCATGATGGCCCTTTAAGAACCAGCCCAGGAGCATTGGCATGTGCATTAGGACCCAGATGCTCCCAGGGAAAGTTAGTTACAACTCCCGAGTTACCTTTCCCCTTATGTCTTCGTATCAGTACTGAAGACCACAACAGTCGGGGCCCACGTTGGTTGTCATCTGAATCCAATTCCCCTTTTTCCTTCCCACCATCAAAGTGGAGAGCAATGTTGCAGTTGCATCAAAAGCATCAAGGTTTATTGGTTAAAGGTAGTAGTCTCCATTCCTTCTGTCAATAGTAGTAACTGCCACTCCATGCAAGTTACCTTTATGCTTATCAATACTTCAGACTGTAAAAGTCAGGCCCTTTGTTGATTGTATCTGAACCAAATTCTCCCCCTCCCCCCCCTTTTTAGTGGCTAAAGGAGGGAGATGAAATAAAGGGGTAAGCCAAATTAATTGGGCTAACCTGCATGGAGTGGCAGCTAATACCCTAAACAATAAAAAAACTATCTATATAAATAAAAATGTAAATGTTTGTTTGTTCAAAATCTTAAATCTCCGAAAGTTCTTCTCCAATTGCTTTGAAAAACTGTTCCAGCCTTGTCCAGCTTCCTTCTGTTCAAGCGTCCTTCTGTTCCAGCGTCTGTCTGTCCTGTCTCCCCAGGTAGTACCCTCTGACTGTCTCTCTGGTATTGACCTTGGCTTGCTCCTTGACCATTCTGTCCGCTGCCTGGATCCTGACCTCTGCCTGCCTTGTGAACTTGTCTGACCTCCGTAACCTGACCCCTGCCTCGTTGACTACTCCTCAGACTGATCCTCGGATTCTGACCTCAGCTGCCATTGACCACGTCTCCTGATTCTGGATCTCTCCCTTGCCTTGTCTTCGCCTATGCTGTTCTGGTCTTCCTTGCTTCATCAGACCTACAGCCTAGTGTCTGACTTCGCTCCCTTGTTGTTCATGGGCATGCTTCTCTGCTACCTCTCCGAGAGACCCTGTGAGGCCCACCTAAGTCCAAGTGGCCCAGGTCCCTACGGGCTCCTCCCGGGGGGATCTCGGGCTTCAAGTGGTGAAGCTCATCCTAGCCTCTGTCTCCTCCTGTGCTCCGCCCCCTGGGGGCAGGTGCTTCCTGGTCCCTACCAGGGAGCCGTTCTCCACTGCTCTAGGACAAGGGTCCACCTCCAAGCGCAACATTAATGCCTATATTGGAATTTTTGTCACATTAAAATGGAGTTAAAGAAATCATTAGATAATTATTCACAAAAGTGAAGACATTTCTCCAAAAACAGAAGACCTATTGACCATGTTAGGACATTGTCATACCCAAGTACTCAAAATATATGGGGGTTACCATCACCAAAAGAGGCTTCAGACATACATATCTGTTTCTGGTGTTTTATATTTGTGAGGCTTTAAAATCCCTATTTATTTTAAAGGTGCTAAGTTAAAATTATTATATATTGATCAACTTGCAACCAAAAAACTAAATGCTTCAATTAAGCACAACCCTTTTTGAGGGCAAAATTGAACTTTGCCCACAAAATGGGATTTCTAAAAATTGTCAATCCTCTATGTGGGTAAAATTATGAGCATTGTACTTTTATCCATGCTGTAAGTGTTCCATGGGTGGGAGTTAGGTTGAGGGTGACAACAATACACATAGTTTTGCATTTTCAAAACTGCATGCATTTTTTTTTGTTTGTTTGAAAAAATATCTGCAGGGAAAAAAAAACAAACAGGCACAATCCTCTGTTTGCTCTTTTTCCTGCATAGCTTTGCTTTGATTATTATTATTGTTGCAAATCCCATGGGCAAAATGTGCCAGTGGAGTTTTCACCAATGCAGGTAAGTTGGATTATTACCCTAGTATGCCTAGAATTGTGAGTGTTAGTCATCCCTTTCACATTTACCACAATAATGCTTTCATCCCAAGTTAGTCTGTTCTTGAGTAAATTCCTTCATGGTTTTGTCCATTACACTTCTGCTCTTATAAATGCCACCAGCAATGACTCATCTGGCCTGTTTTGTTTGCTGTTCAGGTTACAGTCTGAATTACTCATTGTACAACAACAGTTTTCCATTCCATTGCCTTTCTTCTCTGCTGGTCAAACTTACACACTTCCGTGTCTGTGTTCTTCAACATTTCCAGAATCAAAACAGTTTGAATGGAAAAGCTGCTTTTTTTGATGGTGAAAGAATTTTTCCCCCTTAGGGGAATGTAAACAGATTTAGTTTAATTGCATCATTCAGAAACAGAGTGAATGTGGCATTTATGGTTACTTGGTACCAAGTGCTTAATAATCAGGGAAGACGGAGATGAGGAGACAAACGCAAACAAAAATATGCTATTTTAAATTCTTCTTAGCAGAGGTTTATTTTTTTATATATTAAATAAGACTTCACTCTCATTTTGCCTGTGGGGAAAATAGTAAATGGCTAGGCCAAATATTGGTTTTCTTCAAATTGTAGAACCAGGTTACCAGATGGCCCTAAGCCATTCAAGAAAGACTGTGCCATTTTTTTCTTTTCTTCTAACTCTCATTCTAATCTTTTGCCAAGATTTAAATACTGCAATTATTAGACAAAACAATTTAGGACTATATATCCCAGGATGCAGTGAAATAGAAGTTAAGAAAATAAAATATAGACTGGCACAGCCCTTGCGTAGGGACCTGGAAACATCTGGTAACTATCATGGAATCAAACCAATGAAAAACTAGTAACTCAATGTTGAATAATTTGACACAATAGCAAAAAATAGGATCTCATATTATTATGTATGAAACATAACTCTTGTACTGGAAAGCTTAATTATAGGTCCATGGGAAATATTTGTATTTTTCAATAATGCAAAAAAAAAAAAAAAAAGTATAAAATATTCCCTTGGTATGACTCACAGTTCACTGGATGTCAGATACAGTCAAAGTGACAGAAGGTAGCTGAAGAAATATTACTCTGTTATCCCATTTAGATGTTTCAGTGCTCCAACTGTTCAGACAATAGGCTCACAGTACAAAATGCATTATAACAGCTAGAAAACTCCAGGGTCGTCAATCAACTAGTCATTCATTTAGCAATTTTCAAAACTGAGTGGGAAGGCTCAAGGTCTGTGGGTAATCTTGCTTTCCGTTCATTTTGAAAATTGCCCAAGGGAAAAGTAGCTGCTGAGATTTGCACCTGTTTTTATGTAGACACTTTTTTTTGGTCAAAAGAACATGCATAGTCTTGAAAATGCAAGCCTCCCCTGACTTAATCATCTCGTGAACAACCTTGAAAAATTGCAGGTAAAAAGTTTATGTGTTGTTCCACAATGTACTTGCTTTTGCTAGTATACAGGGTGAACATTTTTCGAAAAGCCATTTTAGCTGGGTAAATAGCTTTTTATGTAGTAATAGAGAAAATGACGGAAAATAACAACTCAGATGGTCCATCCAGTCTGCCCAGCAATTTGCTTAGGGTCGTAACTGCCGCTCTGTGCAAGTTATTCCTATGCAGAAATGTTATACCTATATGTTACAGTTATCCCATTTCTTCATTCCCATCGTCTAGCCACTGGGGGATCCTCTGTGTTTATTTCATATCCTCATCCTCACTACTTCTTCCAGGAGGGCATCCCTTGCATCCACCAGCCTTTTCATGAAGAAATACTTCGTGATGTTACTCCTGAATCAACCCTTTGAGGAAAAAGATTTTTAAAAATTGTCCTTCCTAGGCTGCAAAGAAATAGACAAAATCAGCATCCAAAGTCTGACATGCAGCACAATTAAAAAAAAAAAAAATTGATGGTGAAAATAGATACTTTAAGGAATATAGAAACATAGAAACATAGAAATGACGGCAGAAGAAGACCAAATGGCCCATCCAGTCTGCCCAGCAAGCTTCACACATTTTTTCTCTCATACTTATCTGTTTCTTTTAGCTCTTGGTTCTATTTCCCTTCCTCCCCCACCATTAATGTAGAGAGCAGTGATGGAGCTGCATCCAAGTGAAATATCTAGCTTGATTAGTTAGGGGTAGTAGGGGTAGTAACCGCCGCAATAAGCAAGCTACACCCATGCTTATTTGTTTTAACCCAGACTATGTTATACAGCCCTTATTGGTTGTTTTTCTTCTCCCCTGCTGTTGAAGCAGAGAGCTATGCTGGATGTGTGTGAAGTATCAGTCTTCTCCCCTGCCGTTGAAGCAGAGAGCTATGCTGGATATGCATCGAAAGTGAAGTATCAGGCACATTTGGTTTGGGGTAGTAACCGCCGTAACAAGCCAGCTACTCCCCGCTTTGTGAGTGTGAATCCTTTTTTCTTCTCCCCTGCCGTTGAAGCTATGCTGGATATGCGTGAAGTATCAGTTTTTATTTTCCCCTGCCGTTGAAGCAGAGAGCTATGCTGGATATGCGTGAAGTATCAGTTTTTCTTCTCCCCTGCCGTTGGAGCAGAGAGCTATGCTGGATGTGCATCGAAAGTGAAGTATCAGGCACATTTGGTTTGGGGTAGTAACCGCCGTAACAAGCCAGCTACTCCCGGCTTTGTGAGTGCAAATCCTTTTTTCCACATTTCCTCTTGCTGTTGAAGCTTAGAGTGATGTTGGAGTCACAGTAACCATGTGTATGTTTATTGAATAAGGGTATTGTGTCCAGGCAGTAGCCATCATTCTGGCGAGTCACCCACTCTTCATTGGCGGCCTCTTGACTTTATGGATCCACAGTGTTTATCCCACGCTCCTTTGAAGTCCTTCACAGTTCTGGTCTTCACCACTTCCTCCGGAAGGGCATTCCAGGCATCCACCACCCTCTCCGTGAAGAAATTCTTCCTGACATTGGTTCTGAATCTTCCTCCCTGGAGCTTCAAATTATTTGTGCTATGTAGGATAACCTGTTTTTCAAGCAATGAACAATTCCTCATGAAATTTAAAAGTCTAGTCATCTCCTCACACAGAGCTATTCTACCAGTCAAATGAACATACGAGTAGACGGAGATCCAAAATGGAGGCTGAATGCGAGGACATTCTGTTTTTTCCTCTTGGCAATTTTTTTATTTCTTTTTTTCTCAATATGGTTAAGAGGAACTGGAAAATTTGAAGGGTTTTTCAGGCGACCCTAATGAAGAACCTACCTGGCAAGTTAAAATTGATAAGTTTCTGGTGCAGACAGTGGAGGAAGTGCCTTGGGAGCAGTCCTTGACTGTGGTGATGCGCACATTCTCACTGTCAGACTTTGAGACTTCTTTGAGCCCTGGTGCATCAGTGGTGCCTCTCCCCTGCCTGTGCTCTTGATGGTGGCTTGGCTGCTTTGCTGCAGGAGACATCAAGGTATGGCAGTCCTGCTGTGCTGTTTGGAATGGAGCCATTGCTACCTCTTATTGGTCTCAGAGAACATGCAGAGGACAGAGTGTGTTGGAGAGGCCTGTGAGGGACAGATTAGTGATTATGGATGCAGCAGAAGGCAAAGCTGGGTTAAATCCTCCTTTGAGAGGAATGGATGCAGCAGTGCTTTCTGGCTAACATTATGATTGCCTCTTTGTGGTACGTTCTGACTTCCTTAGAGCAAGCAGTAACTTTTCTAGTTACTTTAACTCTGGACATTTATAAAGAGGTGAATTCCATTGAAGTAGACAAGTGGTGAAAGCTGACATTGTAACAATGGGAGATCCAGATGTCAGTTTCCCAGAATGAAATGCATAATAATGATAGCATAAGAATTTAGAAATTTTTTCTTATCATTTGAATATTTGTGCTTTAAATTTTCCTAAGATCAATACAATACTCCTGTTGGAATATTTAAGGAATTCCTTTTGGAAATGTTATCTGTCCCTTCTGAAGCTCTGTCATTTTATTAGTAGAGCTGTTTTTCTCTTCCTCTAAGTGGGAAAAGTGGATGGAATGGTCAGGCAGCTTCCCAAGAAGTGTGTAATATGACTGTTGACAGTCTGAATATCACTGACATCCTGGAGGGATGGGCGGCTTCCCAAGAAGACTACAAAATGAAAAAGAGGAGACGGATACATGGAGGAGATAAAAGACTATATAACTTAAATGCCATCTTTGATGCTTCACCAACATTGAGAGAGAAGTACCCCACTTATCCTGTATCCAATGGGATGGAAGACAAGTAACAAAAAAAACTATTTCAATTGGCTTTAACATGAGAACTTGAGAAAGACTGTAAGAAGTCACAATCTTATTACAAAAAAACACTTGTACCATCTTAAAAGTGAAGTATACAGCTGAATAGACTTTAAATCATCAGTTTGCACCTTATGAGTTAAAGAGAAATGTTGAACACCACCAAATAACTATCATGTGATTCATTGAGTAGTGCCTTTAATGCTCATCTATGCTGCTGTTATCAGTGCTGTGTGCAAGGAATTTAATTTGGGAAAAACTAAGAGCAAAGTGAAGGGCGTTGAAAAGAAGCTTTCCACCTGTGCAGAAAGTCCTGGAATTAACTTTTTTTTTTTTGGCATTATATTGTTCCATCTAAAAATGGAAATTTGAGATGTGGCTTCCGAAACTAATATCTGGGTTCAACCATCACCGATGCTAAATTACCTTTGATTGACATTCACTCTCCTCCAATAGTCACACCTTCTATTGAATTCACAAGTGATTAAAAAAAATGAACAACTGGGTAAATGTAACACCGGGACATGCTAGAGATATAAAACTCCTGGATGGAATAAATGACTGCTTCATGGAGCAATTGGGTCAGGAACCAAGGAGAGAGGGAACTATTTTAGATTTAATTATTAGTGGAACATAAGATTTGGTGGTGGGGCCCCTTGGCAATAGTGATCATAAAATGATCAAATTTGAACTAATGACTGGAAGGAGGACAATATGTAAATCTACAGGCTCTAACATTAAATTTTCAAAAGGGAAACTTTGATAAAATGAGGAAGTGTTACGCCCGTCGGTCATAAATGGCTGCGACCTCTGTTGCGCACCTCTTGCCTCACTGCACTGACTCCATTGGGAAGACTTGCGGCCTCTGCCAGCTATCGCCGGCCTGCCTGCCCCTGATCCTGGGCCTCCCAGGATGGCGTGGACACTGCCGACTGCTATCTTGCCCTCGCAGCTCCTTAGGCACACGCACTTCCGGGCCAGACTTATGCACATCATGGCGGGAACCTCGGGGGCATCCCCCTGGGTGACGTCATTCTCCATGGACTCTTAAGCCGGCTGGTCCTGTCTGCCTACGACTTGGCAATGAGTTCCCTCATTGCTGAATCCACTTCACTCACTATGGATCCTTCATTCTGGCTCCTGCTTCCTTGCCATGAGACATCTTGGGTACCCGCTCCTCAGTGGCCCTTTCCTCGTCTCTGGCTATCCACTCCACGAAGGGCCTTAGGCCCAGGACCACAGCCTGCCCCGTTCCCCGGGGTTTCCTGGAACCATCACTACATCCACTGTGAGTACTTCGCTTGTGGACCATTACCGTATTCTCTCTACTGAGGAACCCTCATCGGTGTACCCCGCTCTGCGGACAACTACTGTATCATCTATACTGAAGAACCCTCATCGGTGTGCCCCACTCTGTGGACCACTACCATATCATCTTTACTGAGGAACCCTCATTGGTGTACCCTGCTCTGTGTGACCATTGCCGTATCATCTCTACTGAGGACCCTCACTAGTGTACCCCGCTCTGTGGACCATTGCCATATCATCTCTACAGAGGAATCCTCTCTCTTGGGTATACTCTACTCCACAGACCCTATGGCACCTCTTTGTCTGTGTGACTTTCTTGCTTGTTCTCTCTCCAGTACCTGCTGTCCTGTACACCCAGCAGCTGAGACCTCACCTCCTGACGGTGAGGCTCCTGGGGATCCTCTCCATTGGCTGTACCAACTCTCACCTCGGCCCAGGGCCCACAAACCTACAAATCCTAACAGGAAGATAATTAGAAAAAACTGAAAGGTGCAGCTGCAAAGGTTAAAAGTGTACAACAGATGTGGACGTTGTTTAAAAATACAATCTTAGAAGTGCAGTCCAGATATATTCCATCCATTAAGAAAGGTGGAAGGAAGGCAAAACGATTACCAACATGGTTAAAAGGTGAGGTGAAAGAGACTATTTTTGCCAAGTAAACATCCTTCAAAAAGTTGAAGAAGGATCCATCTGAAGAAAATAAGAAAAAGCTTAAGCATTGTCAAGTTAAGTGTAAAACATTGATAAGGAAATTTAAGAGAGAATTTAAAAAGAAGCTGACCGTAGAGGCAAAAACTCATAATAAAAACTTTTTAAAATATATCTGAAGCAAGAAACCTGTGAGGGAGTTGGTTGAACCATTAGAGGAATGAGGGATTAAAGGGGCTCTTAGGGAAGATAATGTCATTGCAGAAAGACAATACATTATTTGCTTCTGTGTTTACTAATGAGATTTTGGGGAGATGATTTTTAAGGGTGATGAGTCAGATGAACAAAATCACTTTAAGCCTGAAAGATGTAGTAAACCAGACTGACAAATTAAAGAGTAGCAAATCCCCTGGTCCAGATGGTATGCATCCCAGGGTTCTGAAGGAACTAAAAAATGAAATTTCAGATCTAGTAGTTAAAATTTATAAACTATCATTAAAATCATCCATTGCACCTGAAGACTGGAGGGTGGCCAATGTAACCCCAATATTTAAAAAGGGCTCTGGGATGATCCGGGAAACTATAGACCAGTGAGCCTGACTTCAGGACTGGGAAAAATAGTGGAAACTATTCTAAAGATCAAAATCACAGAGCATATAGAAAGGCATGGGTTAATGGAGACAGTCAGCATGAATTTACCCAAGGGAAGTCTTGCCTCACATTTTTTTGAAGGGGTTAATAAATATATGGATAAAGGTGAACCAGTATATGTAGTGTATTTGGATTTTCAGAAGGCATTTGACAAAGTCCCTCATGAGAGGCTTCTAAGAATAGTAAAAATTCAAGGGATAGGAGGTGATGTCCTTTCGTGGATTACAAACTGGTTAAAAGACAGGAAACAGAGAGTAGGATTAAATGGTCAATTTTCTCAGTGGAAAAGGATAAACAGAGGAGTGCCTCAGGGATCTGTACTTGGACTGGTGCTTTTCAATATATTTATAAATGATCTAATACGAGTGAGGTCATCGGTAGGGTCATTTATCAAACCATGATGTGGTTTTGTCGCTTGCATTATGGCCTTATCGCAGGTGATAACACCCTGTCACATGAGATAAGTACTTCATTGCAGCGGTAATATTTAAATTCAGGAAAGGGGAGGGGTGGGCTTTGAGCGGGGTAAAACATTTAATTCTGGTACTGCTGCAGGTGATACAGGGGCAATATGGTGTGGCACGACTGCAACCGTGGTGGGCGAAAACACACCACTGAGATGTGGCCTGCTGCACAATTTCATCCCGCCCCCTTTTTTTGCTCAGTTCATCATTCTGCTATATATTTACAGCAGAATGATGAATCTAGGCCCAAATTTGCAGATGAAACAAAATTATTCAGAACAGTTAAATCACAAGCAGATTGTGATAAATTGTAGGATGACCTTGTAAGACTGGAAGATTGGGCATCCAAATGGCAGATGAAATTTAATGTGGATAAGTATAAGGTGTTGCATATAGGGAAAAACAAGCCATGCTGTAGTTACATGATGTTAGGTTCCATATTAGGAGTTATTTATTTATTTATTTATTTATTTATTTATTGCTTTTCTATACCGACGTTCATTTGCACATCACATCGGTTTACAGAGAAATAAAGAGAAACATATAAATAACATAAGATAAGAAATTACATCTCAAATTTCAAACAACTCAAGTTACCACCCAGGGAAAAGATCTAGGCATCATAGTGAGTAATACATTGAAATTGTCAGCTCAGTGTGCTGCAGCAGTCAAAAAAGCAAACAGAATGTTAGGAATTATTAGGAAGATAATGGTGAATAAAACAGAAAATGTCATAATGCCTCTGTATCGCTCCATGATGAGACTGCACATTGAGAACTGTGTTCAATTCCAGTCACCACATCTCAAAAGATGTAGTTGCAATGGAGAAGGTACAGAGAAGGGTGACCAAAATGTTAAAGGGGATGGAACACTAGCTCCCCTATCAGAAAAAGCTAAAGAGGTTAGGGCTGTTCAGCTTGGAGAAGAGACAGCTGAGGGGAGATATGGTAGAGGTCTTTAAAATCACGAGAGGTCTACAATGGATAGAAGTGAATCAGTTATTTACTCTTTCTGATAATAGAAGGACTAGGGGGCACTCCATGAAGTTATTAAGTAGTTTATCTAAAACTAATCGAGAATATTCTTTTTTACTCAATGCACAATTAAGCTCTGGAATTTGTTGCCAGAGGATGTGGTTAGTGTGGTTAGTATAACTGTGCTTAAAAAAGGTTTGGATAAGTTCTTGGAGAAGTCAATTAACTGCTATTAATCAAGTTGACTTAGGGAATAGCCACTGCTATTACTGGCATCAGTAGCATGGAATTTACTTAGTATTTGGGTACTTGTCAGGTACTTGTAGCCTGGATTGGCCACTGTTGGAAACAGGATGCTGGGCTTGATGGACCCATGGTCTTACCCAGTATGGCAATTTTTTATGTTCTTATGTTCTACTATTGACATTTCCAGAAGCTACAACTCTGTTTCATAGTAAATGCTACAGACAAGTTCTGACTGGTTGATGTGAACAAATTCATTAGTGATTTTTTTTTACTCAAGTAAAGAAAAAAAAAAGTGCTCTTCTTGAGCCCTGATATCAATATCTACCTGATATAGATACATATAGTCACACAGCTCTCCTTTACATAAACCTCTTGATTAATTACATAATCTTGACATTGAAAACAGACTAAAAATCAAACAAAGGAGGAAATGAAGGTAGTGCTAATCACAAAAACAATACCTTTCTTATTTAATTATTTTCAATTCAGTAAGTGAAACTATTCTCAAGTACATCTCATAAAAATGGAGGAAAGGACCAAAGAAGCCAGCTGTGGGCAACTTGCTACATGCTGTACCTATCAATCAAAGACAAAAAATCCACCACAAAATGTCATGCTTTTTTTCTTTTATATTATAATGTACAACTCTTTAATGGAACTGTCATGAAAACGAAATGTATCTTTCATGTTCCTAAAGATCCATAGAAGATAGCAGTTGCAAATTTTGAACGTGTCCAATGAAGCTTAGTCAACATGGCCAGCGTTTCGCATAAAGCTGCATCAGGATTTAATGACACTATTCTGCAAAGAAAAAAGAACACAATCATGCCAAATTCTTTATGCATATGTGACTAAATATTTGATTTAAAAGATCTTACTGAAAACAGGCAACAA
>NW_021821239.1:0-91105 GCF_901001135.1 Rhinatrema bivittatum
CTGTGTCCTCCTGGGGTCTCCTGCCTGCTGCTGCTGTGTCCTCCTGGGTCTCCTGCTGCTGCTGCTGCTGCTGCTGTGTCCTCCGCCTGCTGCTGCTGCTGCTGTGTCCTCCTGGGTCTCCTGCTGCTGCTTGCTGCTGCTGTGTCCTCCGCCTGCTGCTGCTGCTGTCTGGTCCTGACCCTTCACTGCTGTAGCCTGAACCGTCATGTGTTTGCCTGCTGCCTACATGCTGAACCGCTGGGTACCCTTGTCTGCTGGCTGGCCTGTCAGGCTGTCCTCTTTCAGTGCACTCTTCCAACATGGACTGCCTGGGGCCTGGACTTTCACTCTGCTGGCTGGCCTGTCAGGCTGTCCTCTTTCAGTGCACTCTTTCAACATGGACTGCCTGGGGCCTGGACTTTCACTCTGCTGGCTGGCCTGTCAGGCTGTCCTCTTTCAGTGCACTCTTTCAACTGGACTGCCTGGGGCCTGGACTTTCACTCTGCTGGCTGGCCTGTCAGGCTGTCCTCTTTCAGTGCACTCTTTCAACTGGACTGCCTGGGGCCTGGACTTTCACTCTGCTGGCTGGCCTGTCAGGCTGTCCTCTTTCAGTGCACTCTTTCAACTGGACTGCCTGGGGCCTATGCCTGTCTACTCATTGTATACTGACCAGCGGTAAATGTATTACAGTATCCAAGCTATTGGGGTGCCACTTCCTGTTCCTAGGTAATCATGCTTTGCCAGTACTGATAACACCCACTACCTGCATATGTGTAATACTGCTGATGGTGGAGTGATGTAGTCCGGATTGGATCCTTTGGATCCATTAGCTATCTAGTACTTGCAGATAATGAATACCTAGGAACATCAATTGTATGCTGTTACTGCTCATAATACTTGACTATACCCTGCTGAATGTTGTCAGGAATAAATATCCTGTTTAACCTGCCACCTATTGTGTCGTTATGTTCCTAATGTGCTGTTGGTGTCCCCCCGCCACACCTTGCATGCTTATCCCACATTGCAGCAATACAGAGTGTCCAAACTGTCCCCTGCCTGAGGGTCACTATTGCTACATGTGCACCTGTCTGCCACATACCTTACAGAGTCAAACATAGGGCAGTACCAGACATGTCCCTGACAGTAGAAGAGGTATTGTTCCTCAGTACAGGGAATGCACAGTAATGGAGTCTGCTGATGTATGCCAGCACTCCTGATCTGTGAGGAAAGGGGAAGAGGTGGGCAGCTATGTCTTGCAATAGCACTGCTCATGTCATGCACTGATGTTGGTGAGGAGGCCAGACATGGATATCTGACCAGGGTTCAGTATGGTACCTATCTGTGCATGACCCACACCATGTAAGTAAGGCGAACTGATGCTAAGGTACTAGCCAACTTGCTTCCTAGATGGTCTCTCACCTATGCAGGTAACTGGATGATGCATCCAGCACTGCTGGGTGACTGACCGAGAGGTTGGCATGCACGACATCCATGATAGTGGTAGGGCATGCACACCTTAATTTCCAGGCACCATTGGCATACAATACTGTGTAGGCCTTTCCAGCTGTACATGCGAAGCATGTACCGTGTGCAATCCCATATCGTTGTGCATCCCCACCATGGCAGCATGGTTGTGTGCCAGGAACGCCATCCTATGGGCACGCTTAGCATTAAGGTTGTGGGCCCCTGACAAGTGTGGGAGGGGAAGGTAATGTGGCTATCTGCATGCTGTGTATGACAGCAGTTGCACAGACTGTCAGCAGCCAGCTAAGTGGGCTGTTAGTTGTACAGGAGGGGACAATATTAATGGCACATCATACCTGTGTACAGGGTGCACACAGTGTAACACATGGTTAACAGCCCTTAAGTGTGTTTAGCGGGTGTCCATGTGCACACTGATGTGGTGACTGCTGTTGTGCAGTCACTGTTACTCACCCATGTAGGAGTTTGTGGGTCTGAAAGGTGCAGATATCACAACAAGGGGTCCCCATCCATAGTGGCACACATCCCTCTGGTGCCATCTCCTAGCTGTGGGGTGTGCATGGCTCCTCCATTACCTGTTCCAATGGTGGACATGGCCCACCATCTGATGGCCCACACTGTGTGGTCCACAGTCCTACAGTGTCTTCACATATGTAAGGTCACTACACACACATATGCCAGCCACTCACCAAGGTGGACTGTCCTTGGTGATAGGGCATGTTGATTGGCTAACCAGTACAGGGCAGTCACAGGTATCGGTCAGTTGTGACAGATATTTGTTAGACATAACTGTCCCTCAAAAGTGCAACAATCATTCACATGCTGCAGAACCCCAGTGGACTTTCCTTCCTACAGGTGTGCAGTTGTGACAGTTACAGGTGAACAATGTTGCTCACACATCATTTTCAGCAGACATTTAACACAGACTGTGTGACCTGTGTCAGGATCATGTTATGTAGCCACCTCACACCCATTGTGCCACAAACCCTGTCGTGTAGCTCCTGTACCTGCAAGCCTTTTTTGAGGGACATAATGTGGATGGGACGCCTACCCTCCCAACGTACCAATATGGGTGCAGCTATGTCACGCGGAGGGACATGTAGGTCCATGTGTGGCCCTTATTCCCTATATGCCTGCACACAGCGCAGTTAGCAGTACTGGTACCACCACTGTGCACCAGCTCCTGTGCACTACATACTTGGGAAGCAAGGTAAAGGGGTCTCCTACACATATGGCCTGTCAGGCAGTGCCACAGGTCATTCAGCATGTGGAAACAGTAATGTTCTGCTGATAATGATGTGTGTGCCACATTGGTTAGCTGTCACCGTCTGACTGACCAGCACACCTGTAGGGAGGGAGGTACACTGGGGTTCTGCAGCATGTGAATGATTGTTGGCCTGTTCTAATTCAGTAGATTATAATGAAGATCTGTATCACTGGGTGTCACACACTTCTGTACTCATGGCATTACTAAGGACTCTGTTGGTGCAGCCATGGAGGACATAAACCATGACTGATGGTTGTCCACTGTACGTGGACATCAGGAAGCTGTCACCTGTCGAACGCTTGCCATACATGGTGTACAGTGTTGCCTCCATGTCCATGGCACTGTGTGGCCTGTGTATGCACTGAGGCAGAGGCCAAGTGCAACAATGAACACTGTGATGGTATTTGTCAGCGCCCTTAGGCACATCTTGCTTCACTGACACATTCCACCTCATTAAGAACAGGTAGCCATGTCAGAACATACAGCATATACCGTGCAGCCTGTTCAACGTCTGCATACCCAGCTAGTGGAAACCAGGACCATACAACTGTGGTGCAGCAGGTAGCACAATTGTTAAGGATGCACATGTGCTTGGCCAAGTGTGAGGTATTTGAACACTGTGAGCAGCCATGGCAGGGGCTGATGGCACCGTTGGCCCTCCTTATATACCCTTGTGGAAGACATCGCTGGGTGCAGCCAGGTCACATGCTGCCAGACAGGTGCACCCTCATAAGGTCCAGTACCTGTAGGCTCCAGGTGTACATCTGCATGGGATCATGCTTGAGGGCCAAAGCATGAGTGATGGTGGTGAGGGGGGGGGGGGGGGGGTGTGTGTGTGTAATGCAGAGCCTAGGTACCACCTGTACCCCGAGATGCCATCCTGGTATGGGGTGCTGCAGTGGGCAACACCATCATTGTCAGATAGTGGCAACACAGCAACCTGTCCCAGTCACACAAGCGGGTGGGATGGGTTTGCATATCTTGTGGCCAGACTGGGGGGGAGGCATGGTTATGGTCAGAGCGCAGACCAATCCTCAGCCCAATCGGTCACCTTCCTGCCCTGTGTACCATTATACCGTACAGTATGAGGGCGACAGGCCACTGTATCCTACATACTTTAAGAGCCACACATGCTTCCTGTATGAGGAATCCTTTATTTATTGTAATTATTATTTCAGTTTGTTATATCCCAACATTCCTGACAATAGTCCCATCATGCTGGTTCACATGACACAGGAGTGCAAAATAAGCTTACACTTGAACAATAGTGCAGAAAAACCTGTTACATGTAACAGCGGAATATAGAATATGGAGTAAGAAGGCAACATATGAAAAGGAAAACAAGATACATATATATAATCACATTGTCAGAGGTAGCTAATAGTCCTATCTATGGTGAGGTGTGTTGACTATTAGGAGTTAAATAATAGTGGAGTTATGGACAAGCCTGCATGAACAGCCATGTCTGGCGTCTCCATAGATGATAGGGTCAGCCATTGGTTTCTCGCCCTGCCTGACACGCTGTCCTCCCCATCACATGCCAACAGTCAGGCCATCACCTTTGTAGCCAAACATGCATAGGGTGGCTGGGTAGCCCCAGCCCACAGCTCCGTGCAGCCAGCACTGCTGACACTTTCTTCAGGTGAGATGTCATGACAGGAGTATGTCCGGCCTGCATTAAATGGTGGCAGTGTGTCCCAACAGAGGCCATCTATATCATGAGGGGTCTGACGGCATGTGTGTGTGCTGCTTCCAGGAGCATGCATGGCCAGGTAGCTCGTCCTTGCTGCTGAGGTGCACTGTGTTGCTGGGTAACTCCATCAGATAATGTGTGCCATATCTGGAATAACACAGGTGTGTGGTACACCTTGGATGGCAGAAGTGCACTGCACAGCAACCCAGAGTATGTAGCAAGTGCTTAGCCCAATGGCACAGAATAGGTATCACACATACAGCACCTCAGCAGAGGCTTGAGGCAGCGCTTCCCCACCCTATTATGGCCTACATCCTCTGTGGCAGGCCAGCACCCCACACAGTTATTGGGTGGACACACATAGCAGGTGAAGCACGTAGCAGACTGACAGGAGCTCTGCACACTAACCTATGTCCTAACCCATTGGTGGGCAAACAGGCCGTCTGGGGCAGGGGTCTGCCCCAGGCCAACCTTAAAAGTGTGTCTGTATAAGGTGTTGGCGAACCTGGCTACCCCTGAGTGTGGTGTCATGCCGTCGTGGACGCGCACATGGGGGATCAGGTCTGAGGTCTGGAGCTATAGCCACAGGTATTCCATGGCGAAGAGCCACATTATGGAACACACAGCAAAGCAGGATTATTTCAGCAACCTTGGGGGGGCATACAGTAGCGCTCCCCCACTCTTGTCCAAACATCGGAAGCGGCTCTTCAAGAGGCTGATGGTACGTTCGATGACCATGCGGGTAGCAGTTATGGACCGATTATAGGCCAGCTGTTGTGCTGTGGCAGGCTGGGGGATCGGGGTCATCAGCCAGGGCCTGCATCCATAGGCTGCGTCTCCTGTAGCAATGACATAGGGAACAGATTACACATACTTCTGTTTCTGTCCCATGGGTGTATGTGCTCAATACATGCAGTTGAACCGGATGGCACGAGGCAGCCCATTCCTGTTTCCCTACACCTTATGTGTGTGGTGTCAGGATTGCTTTGGCACACAGCTGGTGTGTGGCTATTAGGCGTTATAGCACGTGAAGGGCCCCTAAACAGTGAGATGTATGTCAGCTCTGTGTATGCAGTTGGTGCATTACACCACTGTCCTGACATCCCTGTGTCTAAATCATATGCAGTATGCACACCAGGCATTGTGTACTGACATATGTGCTCAGGTACACCTTCTCTGTCGGTATGCCTACCCAACAACATACATGGTGTCAACTGGCTGCCCCTCAATGTGCACAACTGAGTAGAGATGTTCATGCAAGGTCTCAGGAACGTCAGGGGCTCACTAACACCTGTGGATGTGAGCTGCTCTTACATGACAGGTCCCAATTCATCTTGCACACTGCCAGTATCCATGCCTACACCCAATATGTGTAGGCTGTCCACCTGTGCGGTGAGGTGAGCAAGCCATGCCACATACAAGGCGTACTGCATAGTTTGTGCTTGGCAGCCAATGGTACATGGTTGGGTGCCTGAGCCATTACACCACTTTCAGTAACACAATGTCCCACTCAGGTCTGTTGTGATGGGGACCTGTGACTCCATCACAACAGGCGTCTACATCACCTTTGTGTGCCATTACAGAGATGACCCTTGCAAAAATGTTATATGCATGTTAATGTGGATCTTACCTACAAGCCAACCATTGCCATACAGGCCATCTTCGAATTTGCGAAACAGAGCTGATTGCCTGAGTACGAAGGCATCGTGCGCTGACCCCGGGAATCTGGACATCACCAAGAGGATACGCATTCCAGCATCACACACCACTTGCACGTTGAGGGAGTGGAACTGCTTCCTGTTGCGGTAGGCTGCCTCCGTCTCACGGGGTGGAACGATGGCCACATGGGTGCAGTCAAAAGCTCCAATGACATTCGGAAAGCGGGCAACGGCATAGAAACCACGCTTGAGGTCCATCAGGTCCTGTCTGTTGCGTGGGAATGCTATGTAGCGAGGCATGAGGTCCATAACAGCTGCAATGACCTGGTGCAGACACCGGGAAAAGGTGCTCTGTGACATGCCACCCACAACAGCTACCGTGGATTGGAAGGAGCCACTTGCTGTGAAATGCAGGGCGGCCAAGAGTTTGGTCAGGCCGGGGATGGCACGGCTCCTTCGGGTTCGGGCCTCAAGGGCACCTCGTATGTCTCCATATAGTTCCATGATGGCACGAGTGCTGAGGCGATATCTGCTGATGACTACATCCTCTGGCATTCCCAGCAATGAGGTTCGTGGCAGATAGATCCGATGCCTGTAACGATGGCGACGTCGACCAACATCCTGGCGTCTGCGTCTGCGTTGGGCCTGGTCAGCCATGGCGTGCACCTGCCCCATACACTGTGAATGTGTGGAGCAGATTCACCTACTAAGAACAGGCCTTTTTATTGGCCAGCTCTACATTTGTAGGTCTATGGGGATTGGTTTGGCAAATTTTCGTTCAATGCGCTATTAGCGCGCTGCGCGCTGTGCGCCGCGATAGACTGTATCGCATTTGAAAGGGTTGTAGTTATTGGCCGCGTTAGGAGCCGCGCTAACACCGCCGCAGGTTTCGCGCCACGCGATACGTCGCGCTAACACCGCCGCGGGGTTCGCGCCACGCGATACCTCCTCCCTAGTTTACATTTGCCCCGCCCCAACTCCGCCCCCTGAATACATTATTCCGTATTTGCATTCGCGAACCGCGATATATGCTTGTTATCGCGGTTCGCGAATTTAGCGCAGGCGGTACAGCCGTATCGCGCGCGGTAACTCTTTGGAAAATGAGGCCCATAGTAATGATGGCAGAAAAGGACCAAATAGTCCATTCAGTCTGCCCAGCAAGCTTCTTAAGGTAGTAACTGCTATTCGTGCAGATTACCCCCATGTTTCTGTTAAGGGTAGTAACTGCCACTCTGTGCAGTTATCCCCAATCCTTATGATAAGAGTAATAATATTTACAATCAAAATCAAGCAACTGTCAAACCCTTCTTGAAAATTCAGACAATGCTGTTTGACGAGCTTTGCTTTTTGAACTTGGCCATAGAAGCAGTCCGGTGCTTTTGCCCTTATGTTTGCATATCAGTACCCCAGAGTGTAAAAGTCAAGGTCCGTGTTGGTTGTTGTCTGAATTCAATTCCCCCTTTTCCCCCCTTGCCATTAAGCAGTGAATGATATTGCAGTTGTGTCAAAAGCATCAAGGCTTATTAGTTAAGGGTAGTAATCCCTATGCCTTCTATTAAGGGTAGTGACTGCCACTCCATGCAAGTTACCCCCATGCTTATCAGTACCCCAGACTATAAAAGTTGGAGCACTCAGTTGTTGTCAAGAGAAAAAGGGGAATTGGATTCAGACATCGACGTGAGAGCAATGTTGCAGTTGCATCAAAAGCATCAAGGCTTATTGGTTAGGGGTAGTAGTCCCCATGCTTTCTATTAAGGGTAGTAACTGCCACACTGAGCATCTTACCGTCTTGCAAAGAGATTACTACCCTTAACCAATTAGCTTACATGATTTTGACACAACTGCAGCATTGCTTTCTGCTTGGACAATGTGTATGGGGGTGTGAGGGTGGGAAGGGGAATTGGATTCAGATACCAGCCAATGCTGGGACCTCATTTTTACGATTCAGGGTACTGATATGCAGACATTAGGGAAAAATGCAGGACCCCTTCTATGGCTAAGTCCAAAAGCAAAGCATGTTCAAACAGACATTGTAAGTACACACCCCAAATGTTAATAAAGGCCTTTTTCCTTTTAAATGAGCGTGTGTTGATTCTCTATTTGCATAAGAGCATGCAACTTATTTCGCCATAGCCAAAAGCTAGGGGAGGGGGGTGGGGGAGGCAGAATCCCGCCAGTGTAACAGGATGGCCTTTTTTGCAATTAGACTAGCCTTCCGAAGAATGCATTTGTCCCGTTCTCACACCTGAAAAGAGGAAGTGGCATCAAAAAGGGCATCCTCGGGTGTAAGCACCACAGATTCACCCACCAAGAGAGACAAGTATCTACAAAAAGCTTGAATATGTGCACAATCCCAAAAACAATGACCCAGGGAACCCCTATCTATTTGGCATTTACTACAGAGTGTAAATAACCCCATCTATATAACCAAGTCAGAGATAAGTATGCCCTACAAGGGAGCTTAAATTGTATCTCCAGTAGGCTTGAATCCTCTGTTAACTCAGGAATTCTTTTGATGGCAGATAAGAGAGAGACATCTGCCAAAGATAGTATGTCAGCCCTCCACTGAGCTAACAGATCATCACAGGAGATCTTCACTGTAACAGTAAGCAGAGATTTACGGATCCATAAGATTCCCATTCGCCTCAGGATATCCAGCTGAAAAAATTCTTTCATACGGTCAGTAAAACATCCCGCAAATGTGATTTTTGCAGAGAGCTGACATAATGACGCAATTGGAGATAAGCGAAAAAAGATTTGGGGGAGAGATCAAAATGAGAGGACAGATCTTGATAGGAACACATGATTCCTTCAGGATCAACTACCTGAGAAAGAGGTGGTCACACCCCTTTGCTACCATTGGGAGAAATGTGCGGACTGAAGACCTGGAGAAAAGTCCAAATTCCCCCGAATAGGCAAGAACCCAGATACCTGAGGATATTGCCCCAATCTAGAACAAAGAAATACCCAAGCCTTGCGTAATAAAGTCAAGAGAAAATTCCCACGAAGAGCAGAGGACATACAGTCGTCCTTGCATGCAGAACATGATTCATCAGCTCCCTTTCCATATCTAGTGGTGTGAAATACTGTGAGTTAAATAGCCAAGCCTTCACTTGGTGTAGCATACAGGCCATATTATATCCCTCTAGATTGGGGACCCCCAACCCACCACTACGCCAGGGTCCCACCAGTTGGGCCATTGATATGCGTGCTCCTTTCCCCCACCAAATGAATCTTGAAAGCATGGCATAAATTAATTTTATGTCTCTTTTCTGAAGCAGGATCGGAATGGTCTGAAGAACATAGAGCCACTGGGGGCCAAAGAATCATCTTAAAGAGATTTATGTGGCCAGTTACTGACAGGGGCAAGTCTTTCCCTTCCAATAGTTTATTCTTGAGATATTTTAATAGGGGCAAGATATTTAAATCATATATTTTGTCCAAAGAGAAAGATAATTGGATGCCCAAATAGCAAAAGGCTTAACCTGCCCATTTAAATGGGAACTTTGCCAGTCATTTTGATGATGAGCATGTGAAGCTAGAGCCTCCGAGTTCTGTGTCTACTTTTTTAAACATAAGTTTTAGTCCATAGTTCCTATAGTCATATCATTCCCACACATTTTAACACAGATACAGCATGCATAAAATTAGTTAAAAGACAAACAAGAAAAGTAGCTGGTAGAGCTGATATCTTTTTAAAGATGCCACTTTCAGAAATACCCAGGCCCTTCCTCAAGCAATGTTTTGTGCATAAATGATGAAAACATAGTTCCTTAGGAGAGGGAAGAGAGTGTTGGATATGAATGCTCAATGAAAATTGGTTACATTTCATTTGCCTAATGGAAAGGTATAAAGGAAAGAGGTAGGAGGGAGTTAATCTGCCAAATAGCAAAGATTCTAGGTAAGTGCTGGTCCTCATATTTCAGAACTATAAATGAACAGGCTGAAGGAGAATGAAACTGACACATATCAGATGTCCCCCCCAATCACACTCATGCACCCAAAACTCCAAAAAAAAGTTAATTTTTTTGCACAAATTATTTTGTGAAAGCAAAAAACTGTTTTTTTGCAGCAAAATGTTCTCCCAATCTCTGGTATTCATAGACAGAACACATGCAGCGTATTTGCTGTAGGCAGTATATGTGACTCCTGTACAGCTAAGGAATTGTTCTGTGGGTCAAGTGTGCCCTATGAGTCTCCACAGCCAGGCCTGAATAGATGTGAATAACAAGGGTGCAATCGTACCAGGGACCCAAGCTCTAGGGGCTGCCAAATTACAACAGTACGCTTAGAAAGATAAACGCTCAAGTGCTGAAATAATATTTCTAAGGGATATTTGTATAAATAGTTACCTGGCTTTTAAATAAAATATTTTACAAAGTTACTCAGGTAACTCCAGAAATCTATATCAAAACTGAACACATTTGAGCAATGTCTAATAAGCACAAAGGGAACACGTTTGGACAATGACAATAAAGAATTCAGTACCAAAGTTTGGAAAATACAAGGTGAACGTACATGCTTTGCCTGAAGATTTTTAAATGGGGTGCAGGGGGGAAGGGGCATCAAAATGCAACTTTCATCTAGGTTTGCAAAAATGCTAAGGTCGGCACTGGAGATACAATAATTATGTCTGTTGGGAATAAAGCTTGAATGGACTGCTTTAAAAATGGCATACTGCTGCCTCAGATTTCTCTAGTGATGTGCAGTCATTTATAACATCATATAAAACAGTGACATTTGTTTTGTGTCATTTCCTGACCAAAATGATACAAAAAAAACAACAAAATGTCATTTCATTAGCGTGCACTGAATGGTTTTAACATGCGCTAAAATGCAGAAACGAAGAGGTCCATATTTAAAGGGCTTTGTTAAAAACTTCCAATCACATAATGAGATATTTAAATTGAAACTAAAAAAAACCCAAACATTTGTACCTTTGCCTTTTTTCCTCACATCATACTGTTCTTTTGCCTCCCCTTTCATCTTCTGGCTCCTTCAGATTCCTTTCCTTGTTTTTTTTTTCCATTTTACTTTTCCTTCTATGATTCTTCTTTTTTTCAGCTCTCCCTGTCTCTCCAGTTGACTTTGTTTATCTTACCTATCACTTTTCATTATATCTCTCTCCCTTTCCTCCATCCATCAGCACTTCACACCTCATTCTTTTGCATCTCATACATTTTTATCTCTCACCCTTCTGAATCCCATCTTGTTCCTCCATCCAAGCCTTCCCATGCCTGTCTCTCACTCAGCATCCAGCTATCTATCCCTTTTTCTTAAACCCTCTTAACCTTCCATCCCTCTCTCTCCATCATATAGTAAGGTAGTAACAAAGTACATGATGGCAGGTAAAGACAAGAAGGGGTCCATATTCAAAGCCAAAAGTACGGGTCCTGGAAGGACGATGGGCACCTGTTTAAAGATAACAGGTTGGTGGGAGGGTGTCATCGTGGGGTGGGGGCAGGAGGGTTGCTGTAGGGGGGGAGGCAAATTGTAAAGAGTTTTAGGTAGGGAGAATGCTGGGAGGCCCGTGTCTTTTTTTGGAAGGTGCACTTCTTACCCGGATATCTCTAAAGATATCCGGGTAAGTAGCAAGTTATCCGGCTTCATAAGGCCAGATAATTTTATGTCTAAACGGCCATATTCAACCAATGGCTGGTTAGGTTTAAAGTTATCCGGCTATGTGTAGCTATATAACTTTGAACAAGTATATATCAGCGGGATCTTTATTGCGCTGAATATACTGGACAAGTTATCTGGCTATCTTTAGCCGGATAACTTATCCACTAAACAGCCAACTGAACATTGGCCTTGAAAGGTCCAGCAGGTGTGCCGAGCAAGGTGTTTAGAGTTGTAATTGCTGCTCCGCGCAGGTTACGGTTCTAATTCATACTCTGTGCAGATTAGTGCCACGCAGAAATGTTACACGAAAACTATCACCTTATCTTTGTTCTTCATTTTCTTCCTTCAGCATGGCCCCCCTCTGGCTAATTCTGTGTTAATTGACAATAAATGTTACTCAACGCACAATTAAGCTTTGGAATTTGTTGCCAGAGGATGTGGTTAGTGCAGTTAGTGTAGCTGGGTTTTAAAAAAGGTTTGGATAAATTCTTGGAGGAGAAGTCCATTAACGGCTATTAATCAAGCTGACTTAAGGAATGGTCACTTCTATTACTGGCATTAGTAGCATGGGATGTACTTAATATATGGGTACTTGCCAGGTACTTGTAACCTGGATTGGCCACTATTGGAAACAGGATGCTGGGCTTGATGGACCCTTGGTCTGACCCAGTATGGCAATTTCTTATGTTTTAATAAGGGTTCATAGTTTGCAAACAAGTGAAAAATATACAGATAAAAAATACCAGAGGCAGGTTTCAGCATCTTGTGTTTATTTTATTTTTTAGTTAGAGGATTTGCCAAACATTCTAGTCAAGGTTGACTCTCTTTAAAATAAATCTTTTTTCTCACATTTGTTGACATTAGCTATTAGTGCAAGGTAATTGCACATGGCTTTCAAACAATCACATGTGGCATTCACACACAGAACTATTCCATTCTAACATGGTACAGAATGTAATGTATTGTGACAAAATAATGCCAGATTTGATCATGTACAGTAGTTGTATTGAAAATGTCAGCATTCACTGGCAAAAATGCTCTAATAAGGAAGCTGAAGCATTAACAATCTTTCTGGATGGTACCCTGTCACCATCAAACTGTTGTACCACTGCAGCCCGTTCTCTGGAAAGTTATAACTTTATTTACTAGGAATGAGATGATGTCACAGAAAAAAGTCATGTGACCTGTCTCCATCTGCGGGAAGGGGAACATAACCCAATCATTTTGGACTGATGTAGCAGGAAAGGTTTATCAACTTATCAAGTAAGTATAAATTTCTCCACTCATTTTTAGATGTATAAAAGAGAGATTCTGTTTGATAAAGGTTTTGAGACAGAATTTAAACAAAATTTAAGGAACCTGACTGAGAAAGAAAGTTTACCAGAGTTGAGTTCAGCGAATATCCAAAAAGAGGTACTGGTACACTGAACAGAATGTTCAGTTTTGCAGTGCTGAAGCATGCTGAGGCACAGAATATACACTAAGGCAGTGATAGTGAACTCCAGTCCTCGAGTGCCACAAAAGGCCAGTTTTTTCAGGATATCCACCATGAATATGCATACAATGGAGGCAGTGCATGCAAATCTTTCTCATGCATATTCATGGTAGATATCCTGAAAACCTGGTCTGTTTGAGGCTCTTGAGGACTGGAGTTCGCAATCGCTGCAATAAGGCATTGTATTACGTACTTAACTTTGAACCGCTTTTATGGAATTTAGTTAATTTAGATATTGGTTCCTGAAATTATAGAACAGAGATATGATGTTATGAGTCCTGAGGAATATAAGTACATTTATAAAACTGCCTGGAGAAATAAAAATTGATCTCCAGTGCAAAGCCCTTGTATTCTTTTCCTAATAAGAGAGAAATTTGTGAATACAAGTGAATAGTTAACACTAATCTTATAAAGAGAAAAATATACATTTCTCTAGGATAAGTAATTGTGAGTGATAATATACAGCTACTACATGTGTGTTTTGGAAAATTATATTTTCTGTTTACAATTCTCCGAAGAAGAAAAGAGGAAATAAAGAGGAAATCATAAGAGATTAGATAGGGAATACTTCTATTCTGTTTTCTTTGATTAAATAGAGTTCACACAAAACAATTAAGGGGAGATTTTAAAACATATGCGTGGACGTACATTTGTGCACGCAACCCGGCGATTTTGTAACACAGCACAGCCGCACGCATGTTATAAGATCAGGGGTCGGTGCACTAGTGCAAATTGCGCGCGCCGAGCCCTCGGGGAGCCCCACTGGCTTTCCCCGTTCCCCCCCCCCCCCCCCCCACCTTCCCCTCCCTGTCCCACCCCCCAGCCCTAAAGAAAACCCCCCTGTACCTTTGTTTTGGAAGTTAAGCCTTTCCCCCCTACCTTTTTTTTTTTCCTTAGTTTTGTTCCAAAACTTACTTCAGCCCTTTTTGCAAGCCCCGGGACTTACAAGTGTTCCAGGGCTTTAGGCCTGGCACACGTAACCCTTTTAAAATCCGGCCCATAGTGAATAAGAGACCCAACCTGTAATATGTTTGCTCTTCATGCTGAAGTGATGGAACAAGGCCTTCTAGGTAAGAAACCAGGCCCCCCCCCCCCCCCCCCCCGATTCGAGAGATTGAAAGGGAAGTTTCATGAGTTGAGCCATGACTGCACTAAGGTGTCATGGTACTTGGGGTTTACTGGTTGGAGGTTTATTTGCCACAGTCCCTTCATGAACCTTAACACTAATGGGTGGCAAGAGATAGGAGATCTTTTCAACCTGCTGATGATAAGCTGCAATGCCATTGAAATGTACCTTGACTGAAGGCCTGATAAGAGGAAGAAGAAGAGAAATTGAAAAATGTCTCTTGGAACACAGGAGAAGGGCCCCAGAGGATTGGTCTGATGCCATGTAGAGAACCTTTTTCACTTGAAACCTTCCCGGTGGAATGTTATCTAGTTGAGATTAGAATGTCTTCCACAGGAGGAGGATACTACTGTGTGCTCATAATCCACACTGAGAAGGCCAAATGGAAGATTTGGGTGTCAGAGTTTTCCATTCTCCTGGGTGATGAGAGTCAGTGACACTCTGAGCTGGATCGGGGGCAAATCAACAGATGGAGGAAGTAAGTATACCAAACTTGATGTGGCCCAACCAGAACTATAAGAATAACTTTTGTCCTGTTCTGTAGAATCTTCTTCACACTCCTGAAAGTGAGTGGAATTGGAGGGTATGCATAGAGCAGACCAATGTTCCAGTTTAGTAAGAATGTATCGGACACTAATATGCATTTGTTCAGTCTTATGAAAAATAACTGCCTGATCTTCCAGTTGTCCTCTGATAAAAACAGGTTGACCACCAAAGTTTCCCAACAGAGGAACAGGTTGTCCATGATCCTCTGATCTAGGGATCAGTTGTGATACTGCAGGACTCTGCAGAGTCGGTCCACCAGTGTATTTTCAATGCCCTGGATATAGGGTGTCTAGTAGGGATGTGAATCGTTTTTTAACTATTTAAATTATCGTCCGATAATTTTAAAATCGTCATTAATCGGTAAGGGACTCGATACAATAGGAATTCCACCGATTTATCGTGAAAAATCGGGTTTTTTTGTTAGTGCGCACTAACGGAAGTAATGATACAATTTGACACTTTTCAGGTCAAGTTAAGGTCAGTTAAGTCAGTTAGGAATGAATATGTATTCCAATTGGCTGGCTGCCCTCTTATTTATTGATGTTACCAAGGTTCCCACTGAGGTGATGGTTTAATATATGGGGGATAGGTGGAAACGGTTGGTAGCTTGACAAAAAAAGTAATGTGATCACTGATCAGTCAATGTGACTAGAACTTGTGCCCTATCCCTGATACAGTGAGTGTTGTGATCTTCCTGCACACAGTGCCCTATCCTGATTACCGGGGGTGTTGTGATCTTCCTGCATGCAGTGCCCTATCCCTGATACAGTGAGTGTTGTGATCTTCCTGCACGCAGTGCCCTATGCCTGATACCGGGAGTGTTGTGATCTTCCTGTACACAGTGCCCTATCCCAGTTACCGGGAGTGTTGTGATCTTCCTGCACACAGTGCCCTATCCCTGATACCGGGAGTGTTGTGATCTTCCTGCACACAGTGCCCTATCCCTGATACTGGGATGTGTGCAGGAAGATCACAACACCCCCGGTAACTGGGATAGGGCACTGTGTACAGGAAGATCACAACACTCCCGGTATCAGGCATAGGGCACTGCGTGCAGGAAGATCACAACACTCCCGGTATTGGGGATGGCAAAATCCCAGGAGCAGGAGCCCAGAGGAGTGTGGTGCCAGAGCCAATAATGCCTATGGATGGAGTGCTGTGCTGGAGCCACTGCCACCATAAGAAGAGAATGCTGTGCTGGTGCTGCCACCAATAGTAAGTTGGGGGGGAATGACTGAGAATTCAGCTACAGGGTCAAACACTCTTGCAGCAGCCCTGACTGAATTAAGGAGCAGAGTGGCTTTTCCTTGGCTCTGCTCTAGGCTCTATCTGCTCCAGGCTCATCCGCCCCTCTCTCGTTCCCTGCATTATTCTGCCTGACTGTATTTGACTGTTTTTTGTATTTACACTGATGTATTTTTTCATGCTGTTGATGTATTGTTATTGTGAGCTACTTCAAGTTCCTTTATGAGGGATATAAAAATTCAATGCAGTGCAGTGCTGGAAGGAGAAGGGGAAGCAGAGGGCTGTTCTGCGCTACTTAAAATTTGGGGACCTGGCCGATAGTCACCGTGGCAGAGCCCTGTGCACTCATGCACAACAAAGCCCCTGGTGCTCCCCCCCCCCAGAATCACTGAGCTATAGACGATCATCTAAGTCTGCCTAATGGAAGCGCTGGCTCTGCTACCAAATATCCTTGCACCATCCTTATATAGCCTGCTGGTACCGATCCAGTTAACCCCCATGGCCTCTGGTATTCCTAAGTCATGTTTCTGCTCTCACTTCACATTTCTTGCAACCAAAGATCTGTGCTTACCCTTTTGCCTTCTTGAAGTCTGTTACTGTTTTAGTGATGGAGGCTGACCTGGCTAAGGAGTGATATCATACAAGTGATCATGCTCTTTGGCTGGCTGCTGCGATATATCCTTGGCAATGTGCGCACAGGGTATAACCGATTAGGATGCACTGAGTGGTCATTTTCTGCTGTCATCTACTATTACTATGTCGCTCTGATTTATCAAGATTTTTATCCCGGAACAGAAGAAACACTTCACAATCCAGGCTGTAGGTTTTCATGGCCTTGCATTTATACTTTTCTCATTTTAAATGCTAAAACCAAGTGTTAATGTGCGGGGCACCTTACAGAAAGTACACATGAGACCTTTTTTTTAATGTACAGAATACTGAAATCAGACAACGCAAACGGTTCACTAACCAGGGAATTTATTGTTGAAAAGACAAAATCCCATGGCATTTCTCAAAAAAATAGCAAATATCGTGGAATTGACAATCAGAAATCAAATGTCTACCCCTAGACTAGACCAATGCTGACTGGATTCCACAGGTAGAACATTTTGTGTCTAGAGAACAATCCAGAATATGACTCTGATCCTTATGTATTTTCTGCTCAGACTTGTTTATGAGTGAGGTGCCCGAGAGGGAAAAAAAAAAGTCTAATTTTCTGCTAGCTGGATTGGTCTTCCGCCTGTAGTGGTTGAAACATGAATTAATAGGAAACTGGACATCCTCACAGTTAATCGATGGTTGAACATCCTGATCTGTTTTATTATTATGATTTTTTTTATGCCCATGTGATAGAGAGATTTATTGTTGTGGGCACAGAGGTAAAATCAATTATTCATATTATAAATTAGAAAATGATTTATGACTGCAAGAGAGTCATCAGCACTTGTGAGTAGAACCTATTAAAGATAAATCGTGGTAAAGGAGATCAGATTTATAAATCCGACTAACTGCAGCCAGCTTATCAACATACCCAGTCTTCCCCTTGCTCTCCCCCCTCTAACCTCTTGTGTATTCCCTTACTATGAGGATTACATTGAGGAATACTTTGCTTCTTTTGTTTGCGCCTTTTCGCTTTGCAGTTGCCCAGTTTGGTGAAATTAAGCAATCATTTTGTTTTCAAGGTTGACTGATCCCCCAGTTTTCTTTGTCCCAGTTTACAATGGATTAGAGATGTCAGTGAGTGACAGGTCGGGATATGAATGATAATACTTTTGTTATGAAGCACTAAGCTCAAAGGTAAAATTAGTAGAACAAAAAAACAATCCTGTTTTTTTTTTTTCTCAATTTTCTTGCAGAGCCTTGGATCACCTGAGCCTTCTGCTTCTGAATCAGCACTGAAGCTATCACCTGCGGAAAGGGTGACAGATCTAACAACAAAATTGTAAATCTGTCAGTTTCTTATGTGCTTTCTCCCATGCTAGAATAATAGTTTCTAGATTTACTTTTTTTTTCTTCCTTTATCTATTTTTCCCTTCACTTAATGCACCACTCCTTTGGCTTATACTGTAGCTCTTTAAAAAATGTTTTCAGCAGCTGTTGAAGTTCCTTTCAAGCTCAGAAAATCACTCAGACCTTGCAATTCCTAGTATGAGCACTCATCACCTCATAGGTCTTCAAGATCACTTAACTCTTCTCAGCAGAGCTGTTACTGTATCTGAGTCCTCATAGAGTCTCGTAACCTTACTCATCCCTAGAATTACAGCCCTTGAAACTCAGAATTTGTAATTTTGCATACATGTATCTGTGCCCCTTTCACTTTTGATTTGTGGAATGGGAAAGTCAAATTGGTTATATGATTTCTAGGCTGCAGTCTAACAGCACAGAGTCTGGGATCTGATAGAGAACTTCCTGATGCCCCAGTAATATTTTGCTCATATTCCATGGCACAATTAATAAAAGGCTAGGAACTATTTCATGTGCCGATCTGTTCTTCTTCAGCTAGGTCTGGTGAAGGAAATCTCCCTGTCCAATGTAAGAGAACAATGGAATTCTGAGAAGAATGCTACTCGTTACTTCAGAATACACGATCTTAAAGACCTCTATCATATCCCCCTGGGGGATATGATAGAGGTCTTTAAGATCATGAGAGGTCTTGAACCGAGTAGATGTGACTCGGTTATTTTCACTTTCGAATAATAGAAGGACTAGGGGGCATTCCATGAAGTTAGCAAGTAGCACATTTAAGACTAATCGGAGAAAATTATTTTTCACTCAACGCACAATAAAGCTCTGGAATTTGTTGCCAGAGGATGTGGTTAATGCAGTTAGTGTAGCTGGGTTCAAAAAAGGTTTGGATAAGTTCTTGGAGGAGAAGTCCATTAATGGCTATTAATCAATTTTACTTAGGGAATAGCCACTGCTATTAATTGCATCAGTAGCATGGGATCTTCTTAGTGTTTGGATAATTGCCAGGTTCTTGTGGCCTGGATTGACCACTGTTGGAAACAGGATGCTGGGCTTGATGGACCCTTGGTCTGACCCAGCATGGCAATTTCTTATGTTCTTAGAATAACGGTATACAAGAATTCTTTAACAAATACATACCAAGGTGTTATCTTTGATGGTGATGATACTCCTCCAGCGTTTCTTCAGCTACTTGTGATGCAACACTGCATTGTAACATGAAATGTCCAAGAAATTTGAAATTATTCGCATAAATCCCTTGGGTTGCAGTACCAATTGTTGGTTTATAGACGGGCAAGCACTTTTTCTGTCCCAGTTCCAAGCACTAGCAAAGCATAATCTCAATCCCTTTGTTCTATTTTGTAAGGGAATCTTGATAGTTAGCCAAACAGAACCCAGCTATCATCATTTTCCTGGTGTGCACCCACCCTGAATCCTCAGAAGAAACTTGGAGATTGGAAATAATCTAGAAAGATAAAGTAAAAGGGTCTCTGTTATTGTAAACACTTAGCTGACTTCACTCATATCCATCATATTTTCAGTTGGTTTCCAAAGACACAAGTAGATAGGGTGACTTGCTCAAAGTAATGCAGAGAGACCTAGGCATGTTCAAGCTCATATCCCAGGACTGATCCTGAATCACTATTTATTTATTTATTTATTTATTTATTTATTTAGAGTTTTTCTATACCGGCATTCGCGATGGGAATCGCATCATGCCGGTTTACAATTAACAATTGTCCTAACCACTCTTCTCCCCTTCCTAATTTCTGAAGTCCCGACCTGTTTTGGACTTATTCTCGCTGCACTGGGCCTACCATTGAATACATCTGCTCAGTGTGCTGTAGTGACCAAAAATACAAACAGAATGTTAGAATTATTAGGAAGGAAATGGCAAATAAAAGGATGGATGTCATAATGCCTATGTATTGCTCCATGGTGAGACCGCACCTTGAATACTGTGTGCAATTCTGGTTACCGCATCTCAAAAAAGATATAGTTGCACTGGAGAAAGTGCAGAGAAGGGAGAGCAAAATAAGGGGCATAGAACGGCTACCCTATGAGGAAAGGCTAAAGAAGTTAGGGCTGTTCAGTCTGGAGAAGAGACGACTGAGGGGGGATATGATAGAGCTCTATAAAATCATGAAAGGACTTGAACAAATTAATGTAAATTGGTTATTTACTCTCTCACGGGCCGATACAGTAAAATTTGCGGGAGAGCCGGCGCTCCAAGGCAAGCGCCCACTCTCCCAACGCGCACCCAGGCTACTCTCCTGGGCGCGCGATCGAGTATGCAAATGAGGGCCCGCGGTAAAAGTAGGCGCTAGGGACACTAGCGCGTCCCTAGCGCCTCCTTTTTGACAGGAGCAGCGGCTGTCAGCAGGTTTGACAGCCAACGCTCAATTTTACCGGCGTCGATTCTCAAACCCACTGACAGCCACGGGTTCGGAAAATGGACACCGGCATAATTGAGCGTCCGTCTTCTGACCTGCGGGCCGCTGGCTGATTTAAATTTTTTTTTTTAAATTTTTGATTTTTTTTTTAATTTTGGGGTCTCTGACTTAATATCGCTATGATATTAAGTCGGAGGATGTACAGAAAAGCAGTTTTTTCTGCTTTTCTGTACACTTTCCCGGTGCCGGCAGAAATTAACGCCATCCTTTGGTACTTGCGACTTAGATTGGCCACTGTTGGAAACAGAACACTTGGCTTGATGGACTCTTGGTCTGACTCAGTATGGCATATCTTATGTTCTTTGTAAACTAATTCTATGAATTACACTGTAATAGAGACAGAAAGAGGAATATAAATGGAATAAATATATAAAGTGAACCTGAAACATTTAAAAATCCTGCTTAATCCAACATTATATTTACAGAAAATATTTCTGTGCACATAGCACTACTTATGAAACTAAATATCAATGATTGGCCTGGGCTTTCTTTGTTCTGTTTTTGGTATGCTTAATAAACCTGAGTCATTGGACTATGCCAATACTAGCACTGCTTGTTACTCATGTTACCACTACGACCTTATATTTCTTATCTTTACTGTATTTTGTACCCGGCAAAAGGAAATACCTTTCCTCTTGCACCACCAAGCTACATGTAAACCGATGTGATGTGTAAATCGAACACCGGTATATAAAAACAAACGAATAAATACATAAATATGCCACTGCTATTACTAGCATCAGTAGCATGGAATAGACTTAGTTTTTGGGGTACTTGCCAGGTTCTTATGGCCTGGATTGGCCACTGTTGGAAACAGGATGCTGGGCTTGATGGACCCTTGGTCTGACCCAGTATGGCATATTCTTATGTTCTTAAACTACACTTCAAGTTTTTGTAAATGAAGCCGGTTCGGCTCCAACTGACTTAAAAGCTTGCACAGGGGTTGTAATATTGTTGTTATTCTGCTTTGTAAATTTGTACATCTAAAAGTTCACACCAAGTTTACACCCAACAATCTTCCACAGCATAGTATCACTCCAAATTTTAATTCTTAACTAAGCAAAACTTCCTGTAACTATTAATGGGAAACCAGCCTGGTCTTAATACCGTCATTTAGCAGAAAGACAGCAGTCACAAAATTCAACCAAAAGTTGTTCTTTATTTACTGGGGAACCTCCATTCCAAATTGGAAATTCCCTGGGTCATTCCATCTTACAGTGAGGTTCAGGGGTGTGCATTCTTGAACCTCACCTCAAGCTCTATTAAAGAAGAAATGGAGAGATGGGAAGTGTATTTCAGTTAAACTACTTTCCTTTCTAGTTTTGAAGTTGAAAAGCCAGCTGTAGACTGAATGTTGTGCTTAGTTTATCTGAGGGCTTTCTTTTTTTTTCTATTGGGTGGTTTTTTTGGGGTTTTTTTAATTCCTTCCCACTATACTTTAAATGTGTGTACTTCTGATGTTATATTGTGCCTTGGAGGTGTGCTATATACAATGATTTGGGCAATCCTCTTGACTGGGAGGTGGGATATAAATTTTAATAAATAAAGATAGGGATGAAAGAAAAAAGATTTTGCTGTGGAAATAAATACTGCATTTGTACATATGTGCTACCTTCTTCCTATATCTGTATGTATGGGCATTTATGGCTGCATGAAAAAAGTAAAGTGGGTATCCAACATATTTGACAAAACTGGTCTGATGAACCTATGAAAAACTATAAGCAAAATTATATTTTCCTTGACAGGTATCATATAAATTTGTTGACATGCGCTACAATTTACAGAGCTATCACACTAGTAATAATCATATACCCTGTCCACAAACAAAAATCCAAACTTTGTATCGCCAAAAATCTCCAAATATCAACCAGATCATTTATAAATATATTCCCTGAGGCTCTCCACTTTTTTTCCTTTCCACTGAGAAAATTGTCCATTTAAAACTATACTCTTTGTTTACTGTCTTTTAACCAGCTTGCAATCCACATAAGGACATCGCCTCCTATCCCATGACTTTTTAGTTTTCTTAGAAGCCTCTCATGTGGGACCTTTGTGGAACACTTTCTGAAAATCCAAATACAACTCTTTAAACTATAGCTATAGTTTAATCTTTACTGCACAAGATCTCCCGTATATGCTATAAGCACCATAGCAGTAATAACTTCTTCAGTGCTCCATGACCTGAACCAAACAATAATAGAGGACAGGCACATTACAGGATGCACAGCTACAATGTGGGTACACACACACACACACACAGAGACACACACACACCAACCCACCCCTGCTTGCTATCAACACCAAATCTAGTTGACACTTCTTCTCACCTACCTTCTAGGACTCAAAATCTGTTTTCCTTCAGATGCTGCCACATTGCCCAAAGATTCCATCTCCTCTTACAGATCCCACACCTCAGCCTTGAGAGCTCTTGCCTCTGGCTGAGGCTGATGATGACAGACACATGTTATACAAGCATTCTGCACAGCACAGAAATATGTGCATCCGGTGGCAGTACACAGGGACAAAAAAATCACTATTGTTATTGTCCTCCAGACAGTGAAAATAGATTTTCAGAGGGTTGATTGTACACTGAATAACAGCTCTTGTAGACCAATGGACACAATTGTAGTGTTCTCCTGAGTCAGCAGATGGATTCAGGAATGGAGTTAACAGCCAGGTCAAGAAGGATTGACCATTATCTCTTACATAAACACAAACAGAAGGTCATAGCATATTTTACAAGACTTACTCTTCCTTTACAACAAAACACAGAAGAACACATTGACCATGTATGCATGAGATAGATTTGCATATAATGTAGGCAGTGCATGCAAATCTATCTCATACATATTCCTTGCAGATATCCTGAAAACCAGATCTGTTTGTGGCTCCTGTACACCGGAGTTGGCCACCCCTGTCATAGACTATTACACCTGCCTGGTACAATTCCATCCTAAGGAGCATGACCACATAAGTATTCATACATTGGGCTCTGCCTTACTATATGTTGGCCTTATGTCAGGATCTTGAAAGCTTGGCCACCATATAGCCTGTTGGGACTCACTTGATATTATTAGCTGGTTCAAGCCCAGGCATTCAAAATTATTTTGTTGAACCCTGGGGAAGCAGCAACTCAGCACATTGATGCTTCTCTCACATATATTGAAGTCCCATGCTGGTAGTTTTTCCAGTGATTCATGTGTTTATTCAATAAAGGCACACACAATTTAAACTCAGCATCTGAGGTAGACAAAAAAAACCTCGTATGGTCCCATCTGTTCATGGCTACTCACTGTTATTCTGGTCACCCTAGAGTTGGAATGATTCTTTTGTCAGACAGAGCAGGCAGTTTAACAACAACCATGAGAAATGCAGCTACAACAATCACATGTACGTCTGGATTCCTCTGACATTACTTTATATACAAACAGGTGTTCGATAATGTAATCAGTGCTTTATGGAATACTTTCTATTCCATGACTGAGAGGCTCAGAGCTCATCAGCCAGGCAGCTACTGACTAAACCCTCACTCACTCACTCGCCAACCTCAAGAGGCCTCACTCTCCTCACATACTGGACATATAGCATACATTTAGAAGGAGGGGACACTTTGGACTGAATCAAAAGAAAACATTTTAAAAATTAGAGGAAAAGAGGGTGTTAGACTCACATCTGACATCAGCAAGCAATCATCGCAGTATTCCTGCTTATGCAAGTCTGATAATGCCTACGGCTCTGATAGACGACTCCATGGATCCTTGGAGGGATCAAGCCCACGTTATTTGGCCATTTTTTTTTTTGTGCGAGTCTTGTACACTAGTGTGTTGTCATGCATTGATTACTATAACATCCACGCTTGTCTTTACCAGCAAAAAAAGTATGGGACGTTTGCAGATAATTTAAATCGCTGCAGCCAGATCATTCATCCAGGCCCAATTCAGGAAACGTGTTGCCCAATCTAACTGCTCTTCACTGGTTACTGATTACTCAGCATATTAAATTTTAAACTATAACCTTGGTTTTTAATGCCCAGCTTGATATAGACCCTATCTGTTTGGCTGAGCGGTTGAGCCATAGATGCCATCTCACTTGATGTGGTCATAGGAGGGTAATTATCTGATGATTCTACCACCCAAAGCCTTTACCTCAGCTATGGCCCTAAATTGCTTATTTCCTTTTGTGCGTGCAAATTAGTGGGATAAGTTAATGTACACTATTCTCTTATCAACAGATCTTGTGTCCTTTTAGATGTTCTTTAAAAACCTTTTTATTCAACACTGTTTGATGTTCATTTCTATATTGCTGGATTTTGAGGGCAAAATAAAAAAAAAAACAAAAAAAAACAAACCTGAAATGGATTACTTATCTGGCTAAATTTAGCCAGAAACATTATCAGGGATATTCAGCAGGATTAACATCCTGAATAAATTTATCCGAGGAAACCTACCTGGATAACTCTGAAACCTAAGCAACCATGTTTGAATAGCAGCGATTAGGTTTCTAAGTTATCCAGGAATGTGTGCAAATAATATCGTCGGTTAAGCAGTGCTTGCAGGGAAAAAATGAAAGCTTCCAAATGCCTGAGAAGCAATCCCTACCCCCTCACCCCTGTTAAACCAATGCCAGCCCTGTCCCTCTCTCCCCATGCCCTCCAAAATAGGTAGAGAATGTTGCAGCCGGCCTACATCCCAAAAACATTCCCTCTCCCCTCCCCCTCCAAACATAAATTAAGCAAAGATCCCCTGCCTAAGGCCACCCTTCCCTCTTCTCCCCCATTCCTGTGGTCGCACACATGCTTCTCAAAACACTCTCGTGTATGTCCATTGGGGGTCACCTTCTCAGCCTTTGGGGGTCACCTTCTCAGCCTTTGGGAGCCTGTGGTAACTCTCCCAAAGTGAGGAAATGAATCTGTGTTGGGTCGTGGGCCTGGGGCAGCTAAACTGCAAGGCCAGACTAGGTGCAGGACACACACACACACACACTGACACGCATGCATTTCCAAAAAGCCACTGTCCACATCAAAACTTGTGCTCCAGGTATCTTCAGTTAATGTAGAGGCGTATAACTTTCAACTTCACAGCAAATCCAGTAAGACTTTTCTCTCAGCCTTCTCTCTCGACTTCTTTTACAGTCTTTATACACCACTCTTCAGCCTGTACTAGTCCACACTATCCATATTCTCGTTTTAAACACAACAGATCTCAAGGTACTCACTTTATCTCTCAGATGGCTTCAAGCTACTAACTTCCCCTTGTTGAAAGAGGCAACAGGAAGCTTTCAACCCTGTTTCTAAGATTCAACTTACATAGAAACATAGAAACATAGAAGTGACGGCAGAAGAAGACCAAACGGCCCATCCAGTCTGCCCAGCAATCCCCCACACCCATTTGTTTTCATAATCTGTTACTCTGACCGCTGAGGTCAGGGCCCTTATTGGTAACTTTTTGGTTCCAATTCCCTTCCACCCCCACCATCGATGCAGACAGCAGTGCTGGAGCTGCATCCAAGCGAAGCATCCAGCCAATTGGTTTGGGGCAGCAACCGCCGCAATAAGCAAGCTACTTCCGTTTGTTTACCCTGCATGTGCAATTCAGCCATTGTTGGTTGTCTGAATAAAAATCCTCTTTACTTAATTCCCTCTGTTGCTGAAGCAGTGAGCTGCGCTGGATACTTATTCCAAGTCAAGTATCATGCTTAATTGATTCGGGGTAGTAGCCACCGTAACAAGCAAGCTACACCCATGCTCATCTGCCTACCCAGACCATGCAACTCACTCCCTGTTGGTTGATTCTGATATAAATCATCTTTTCTTCGTTCTTCTCTGCCGTTGAAGCAGAGAGCCATGCTGGACGTGCATTGAAAGTGAAGTATCAGGCTTATTTGATTTGGGGTAGTAACCGCCGTAACAAGCCAGCTACTCCCATGCTTATTTGTTTACCCAGACTATGTAATTCATTCCTTGTTGGTTGATGCTGAATATAAATCATCTTTTCTTCATTTACCCTGCCGTTGAAGGAGAGAGCTATGCTGGACGTGCATTGAAAGTGAAGTATCAGGCTTATTTGATTTGGGGTAGTAACCGCCGTAACAAGCCAGCTACTCCCATGCTTATTTGTTTACCGAGACTATGTAATTCATTCCTTGTTGGTTGATGCTGAATATAAATCATCTTTTCTTCATTTTCCCTGCCGTTGAAGGAGAGAGCTATGCTGGATGTGCATTGAAAGTGAAGTATCAGGCTTATTTGATTTGGGGTAGTAACCACCGTAACAAGCAAGCTACTCCCCTGCTTTTTTGTGGATGCAAATCCTTTTTTCCACATTTCCTCTTGCCGTTGAAGCATAGAGCACTATTGGAGTCGCATTAAATGTGTGTATGTTTATTGAATAAGGATATTAATCTCCAGGTAGTAGCCGTCATTCCCGCAAGCAAGCCACCCCTTGCCTCTTCTCTTCATTCACATCCTCTAGACTTTATGGATCCACAGTGTTTATCCCACGCCCCTTTGAAATCCTTCACAGTTTTGGTCTTCACCACTTCCTCTGGAAGGGCATTCCAGGCATCCACCACCCTCTCCGTGAAGAAATACTTCCTGACATTGGTTCTGAGTCTTCCTCCCTGGAGTTTTAAATCGTGACCCCTGGTTCTGCTGATCCAAAGGTTTGTCATTGTCTTTGGATCATTAAAACCTTTCAAGTATCTGAAAGTTTGAATCATATCACCCCTGCTCCTCCTTTCCTCCAGGGTGTACATATTTAGATTCTTCAGTCTCTCCTCATAAGTCATTCTATGAAGACCTTCCACCTTTTTGGTCGCCCTTCTCTGGACCACCTCCATCCTGTCTCTGTCCCTTCGGAGATACGGTCTCCAGAACTGAACACAGTACTCCATGTGAGGCCTCACCAAGGACCTGTACAAGGGGATTATCACTTCCCTTTTCTTACTCGATATTCCTCTCTCTATGCAGCCCAGCATTCTTCTGACTTTAGCTATCGCCTTGTCACATTGTTTTGCCGACTTCAGATCATTAGAGACTATCACCCCAAGGTCTCTCTCCTGCTCCGTACATATCAGCCCTACTCCCCCCATCGAATACCGTTCTTTCGGATTTCCACACCCCATGTGCATGACTCTACACTTCTTGGCATTGAATCTCAGCTGCCATATCTTCGACCATTCTTCCAGCTTCCTTAAATCCCGTCTCATTCTCTCCACTCCTTCCGGCGTGTCCACTCTGTTGCAGATATTAGTGTCATCCACAAAAAGACAAACCTTACCTTCTATCCCGTCCGCAATGTCGCTCACAAAGATATTGAACAGGACCGGTCCCAACACCGATCCCTGCGGCACTCCGCTCAACACCGCTCTCTCTTCAGAGTAAGTTCCATTTACCATCACACATTGTTTTCTGTCCGTCAACCAGTTTGCAATCCAGGTCACCACCTCGGCACTCACTCCTAAGCATCTTATTTTATTCACCAGTCTCCTGTGCGGGACCATATCAAAAGCCTTGCTGAAATCCAATTAGATGACATCGAGCGCTCTTCCTTGATCCAATTCCTGGGTACAGGTTTCTCTTTTCTGATCCCAACTGATCCCTTCATAGTTTCTTTTTTCTCACATGCTTTTACTCTTAGATCCAAATTCCAATCATTTTCCACAAACTCCCTGAGACACTATTGGAGTATCTCTGTCAACTCTCTCCTCTTTTCCCCTGAAACCCCTGGAGAAGGGTCCCAGCTACTGCCTTCTCTTAACTTGCAGGCCGATACAGAAAGAAACACGGGAGAGCAAGTGCCCGCTCTCCTGTGCGCACGATACAGTAAATAAAATTATGCTAATTAGGGCCTGCGGTAAAAGGAGGCGCTAGGGACACTAGCGCGTCCCTAGCGCCTCCTTTTTGACAGGAGCGGCGGCTGTCAGCGGGTTTGACAGCCAACACTCAATTTTGCTGGTGTCGGTTCTCAGACTCGCTGACAGCCACGGGTTCGGAGACCGGACGCCGGCAAAATTGAGCGTCCGGATTTCAACCCGCGAGCCGATTTTAAAATTTTAATTATTTTTTACTTTTGGGACCTCCAACTTAATATCACCATGACATTAAGTCAGAGGGTGTACAGAAAAGCAGTACAGATTGGTGACCTCTGGGGAGGCTTTTCTCGCATGTATAAGTCCTTCATCTGAGGACGCGTTGGCTAGACCTGCAGTACGTCCGGCAGTGCTTAGAAAATCTAGGCTTGCTGCGGAGACGGCAGCAATCTTGCGGATTCAGGCCTTGACACCGCTGCGGGCAGCGGAGGAATTTGGAGGACTTCCATCGCCTCCTATCAGACAAGGTTTGAGGAATCCTATTGTTTTTCCTATGCCAGATAAGCCTGCTGTGGTGACTGTAGACTCAGTTTGGTCAGCTTTGATGACTTTAGAGAAATCTATTTCCTCCTTGGTTGGTGTCACTTCTGATATTTATAATCGATTTCAAGATATTGAAATGTTTCTTGCCCAACCAGGAGAAAAGATAGCTGATATGGGCAATCAAATTTCTGCTTGCCAAAATGTTCGGGCAAATTTAATTCAATCTGAATTGATACATTCTAGGAAGCTAGAAAACATTGAGAATTCCCTTTGCTATGTAAACCTTAGAGTTTTGAATTTCCCATTGAGTGACCTGTTCTCTCCTTTGGACACTTTCAAGACCTATGTTTCTGAAGTCCTTGAGATTCCATCTGACTTCATGCCTACTATCACTAAGCTTTATTTTCTGAAGAGCACAAAAGTGGACTCGAATGTCTCTACCCACCAGCCAAGTTTGAATTTAACAGAGTTCTTAGAATTTTCGGCTGATCCTTTGATTTCTAATCATGGGACGTTGGTAGTTTCCTTTGTTTTATCAAAGAACATGATCTTGTTTTGAAAATGTTCTTTTGCCAAAGAAGATCATTATTTTTTTGGTCAGTGTGTATGGATATTTTCAGAAATTAGGTTTGTTATGCAGGAAAGAAGGAAAAAAATTTCTTAGGATGCGTCAAGAGGTTATATCCCTTGGAGCCAATTTCATTCTTTGTTATCCTTGCAAATATATTTTTACTCATCTAAATTCTATCTTTTTGATCAGCTTTTTTTTTTTTTATGCCTATTTAGTCTGTGCATGTTTCCTTTGTCTTATTTTCCTTTTGACCGCTCCTTTGATCTTTTGTCCCCCTGATTTTGCCTTTAATTTAATATAACTTTGGATTTTGTATAATAGTTGAGAATGCCTATATATTCCTTTCTTTCTTTTTGTGTATTCTGAGTCTCAATGATTTTTCTGTCACAAGTGTATTCTTGTGTTATTTTTTTGAAATGAATAAATAAATAGTTAAATTAGGACAGAGCAGGATCTGCTCTGCTTAAGGAAAATCCTTAAAGCATATTTTTTATCAATGGCATTTCCTCCTTACATTTTTTTCCCAGTGATATGTAGGATAGGCATCAGTGCCTCCCAATGTCTGGCAGGTATTTATTTATTTTTTAAATGTGCTTATTGCTTTCAGAAGACAAATACAGTATTCAAAACAAATAAGCCCGCACAAATCACAATGTAGAAGAGCAGTTCTACCCCCGTTTTGGAACAAGCATGACTTCTTAGAAAAAAAACAAACCCTGTCCCCAACCTCCCTCCAACATTCCCAAAATCGGCTAACACTTTATGTTACCAAAAGAGTATTAACAATACCAAAAGAGTATTGAGAATCCTGCAAGACAGAGAATCCGGATATAGCTTTCAAACCTGAAGGAAGACTTTTTGTCTCCTACAATTTTTCTTAGTAACACAGACAATTTTTCCATAACCCAAAAGCTTTTAATGTTCGCACAAGACCAAAAGCAATGACAAACTGTACCCTCTACCACTCCACATTTCAAACAGGCTGCCTTAAATGATTGGGACGGGGAAAAATAAATTCTGTGGACCACCTTAAATTGCGTTTCTCGAAGATTGGTGTTACGATGCTGCTCGCGGAGCCCATCCCATGAGCAGCCTCTCACCTCGCGCCAACAGGCGCCTGACCATCTCCGGCCCGATGCTGCAGGACATCTTCTTCTTGCGGCCTAGGCCGTCCCGGACTGCCACTGCCGCTCCCGTGTGGCCCGATGCCTCTGTACACGGCAGGAGAGGTCACTGTCGTGCTCTTCAGCTTCTTCGCGCCGGCATGCCGCTTCGTGGAGGGCGTGCTGCTGCCATAAACTCCGCCTCTTCATGCGGCTAGGAAGCCACTGCTGTTGGCCGCTCTATGCGGCCCGGATGCCCTGACTCCACTGTCCATCTTCGCGGCCCTAGTGCCGCCACCGACTGCCTCCTTCATGCGGCAGGGACGTCACCAATGCTGACGTCCTCTACCTCCTAGGCCCTGCATAGGTGTGGGCGCACGCCTCTGTATTTCTTTTAAAGGGCAAGCGGCGTGAAAAGCCCCGTGGCCCCAACAGATGACTTCATTATTCTGTACCTTGTCCAGCCCTATAAAAGAGCTCAGGTTGTTCTCCTCGGGGCCTTTGCATCAGATTTCTGTGGTAGTTGATGCTGCTTACTCTGGTCAAGGTCCGCTGTGGTCGTCTTGTGTTTAGATGGCTCTTTGTCTGATGTTCCTGGTCTCCTTCGTCTGATGTTCCTGGTCTTGTTCCTCATCGGAGCTCCTTTGTCACCTGTTTCATGTCCTGATGATACATGTTCCTGACGGTCCTGTTGTTCCAGTGTTCCATGTTCCTGATGTTCCAGTCCTGATCCTGATGTTCCTGTCTCTGGCTTTTTGTCCTACTTCCAGGTTTCCTGCTTGTCCACCTTTCCTGGCGTGCCACCGTTGTGGTCCATGACCAACCCATGGGGGGCTGTGTAGGGCGCTTCGTGGCACAAGGCTAGTCTTCATGTCTGCAGCGCAAGCCTCCGGAGGGCCCTTGCTTTTAATGCCAAAGTCCGTTCCTGAATAAGTTCCGACGTCTTGAATCCTGAGTCTTGAATCCTGTTCCTGGTCTTCGGAGTACCTTGTTCCTGCTTCCGTCCATGCTCTAGACCAGTGATGGCTAATCTATGACACGCGTGTCAGAGGTGACACGCCGAGACGTTTTTGCTGACATGTGCAGCATTTCAAGGACTATCGTGATTTTTTTTTTTTATTGGCTGCGCCGAGCCTTTTCTTTTTCAGCTGCGCCGACCCTTTAAAATTTGTTTTTTTAGTATCCCCCTACCCTCCGGACCCCTCCACCAATGCCCCCTGGCGCAGGGAGGCTCATGCGGCGCAGCGATGAGGCTCAAGACAAAGATCGCGTTTAAACGCGCTGATGCTCCTCCTCCTTCCTGCCTGTGCGTCCCCGGAAGTAAACATTGCCGGAGCCGCGTGGGCAGGAAGGATGTGAAGCATCAGCGCTGCAGAAGAGGAGCAGCATTTGCATTTACGGGCCGCCGTGAATTCCAAGTCGCAGCGGCCCGAGAAGAGGAAGAGGCCCGGTAGCAGGGCCGCCGCGGCCTGAGAAGATCAGGGCCGCTGCAGAGCCCATCCTGCGGCGACCCGCAAAGAGGAGGCCCAGAGGTGAGAGAGAGGCTGAGGGTCTGTAGAGTGTGCATGTGTGCGTGTTTGAGATGAGCTGAGAGACTGTGTGTGGGAGTGAAGACCTGAATGTTTGCAGAGACAGCATGTGAGAGCCTCTGTGTGCTTGTGAGAGAGAGAGAGAGCATGTGCCAGTGAGAGCCTGTGTGTATGAATGATTGTATGAGAGAGAGCATGTGCCAGTGAGAGCCTGTGTGTATGAATGATTGTATGAGAGAGAGCATGTGCCAGTGAGAGCCTGGGTGTATGAATGATTGTATGAGAGAGAGCATGTGCCAGTGAGAGCCTGTGTGTATGAATGATTGTATGAGAGAGAGCATGTGCCAGTGAGAGCCTGTGTGTGTGTGAGAAAGAGAAATGCATGTGAGAATAAGAACCTGACTGTGTGTTTGAGGGAAGAAGATGGAGAGAAAAGAAACAGAAAAAAAGACAATATAAAAAGAATTGGCAAAAAAATAAGAAAGGGAAGGTGGAAAAAAAAAGCCTGTGACCAACCAATTAGAAAACTAAGATCAGACAGCAAAGGCAAAAAAAAAAAAAAAATTGCTTTTTAGTGATCGGCACATGTAATCTTTGGGAATGTGCAAGAATAGCACTTTCTCTACGGATCTCACAATGTACGAGATCAGCATGGAGAAAGTGGAAGCCCACGGGGCCTGCACAGAGGAGTCAGCAGAATGGGCTTCAGTGTCAGTAGCAGCAATCGGCACCTCCCCAATAGCCATGTGGCAGCAGTGACAGTGGCAGCAGAGGAATGAGAGAGGTTCCGAGATTGCTGGCAAAAGAGAGGGGGGTCTGCCTTTAATGTGTGCATGTGTATGAATGGGACTCTGCCTGGGGGTGTATGTGTGTGAATGCATGGGTGCCTGCCTGGGGGTCTGTGTGTGTGAGAATGAATGTGTGCATGCCTGGGGGATGGGGTGGGAGTGGTGTGAAAATGAATGGGAGCCAATAAAAGAAACTGACTGACAGATGAAGTTTGTAACGCTTTCTTGGACTTGAAGTGTACGAAATACCAACCTTCAATTGAAGATTTAGCCAATGAAATTCAGCAACAAAAAAGTCACTAAGCAGGTAAGATAAAGAATTATTTTTTTTGCTTTATTAATAAATACAGTACATATTAAAATTATAACTTTTTGTTATTGATTAGAGCTACAAATATCACAAAATTATGAATTTTTCTAGAAGTGACACACCACCCGAGTTATGCTCGGTTTTTTTTTATGAATTTTGACACACTGAGCTCAAAAGGTTGGCCATCACTGCCCTAGGTTATGATGATATGCCTACCTCAGAACCCAAAAAGTAGTAATATAAGAGATAAGCGTTTTCTCGTCCCTCATAAGTTGGCACACTTAAGACAAAGGGATTGGACATATAAACAATATGACACGATACCAAGTTAGAATCTAAGAACAGTACATGCACCAGGAAAAGGGCTAGTTAGGGGTGGGGAGGGGGTGGGAGAGGGGAGGATGGGCAGAAGGGATTGATTGTTGATGTTGTTTATAGTTATCATCAAAAGTAATAATGGGATATGTACCTCTCACTGGATTTGTACCAGAAAACATATTAACCAAATGGTTTTACTTTCACAGTAGCTGAGATACAAGTGGAAGTATTCTATGACATACCTTGACCGATTATGATATGTTGTGTTATGTACTGTCATGTTTTGTTCAGCTATGATAAGCTATGTTACGACTCCATGGCTTGATTGTGTCATTACTATGCTTTGGTAACTCAATGGTTGTAGTTCTAATGTACATGTTTCTTCAGTATGTACGCTATATCTTTCATTATCCCAATAAAGAAATATACCAAAAAAAAAAATCTTTATTCTCCAAGCCAAATGTGTCTTTTAAAGATTGAAAAGTTATTAACCCCCTGTCAAGACGCCATTAACAATTAGCCAATATTTTTAATAACAGCTGCCTCCCATTTTCAGAAAATATGATCCATTCCTGGCAGAAAGTTGCCATTCCCCTGAAATAGCAAAAAAATCAACACTGTAGAGGAGAGCCCACATTAAGCCCTCACCCATTTCCATATTTGGAGAACAGATGAAAACAGCGGATCAAGCCTTAACCCATGGGGCAATACCCCTCTCCTCCATGTAAAAGATAGGACACCCCTAAAGGTTTCACTAACACCCTTTCTAACAAAGTATTTTTGACGGTGTTCTGCTCCCCAAGCCAGTCCCAGTCCACCCAGAGAAGGCAAGCCGCATTATAAACTCACAAGTTCGGCAGTTTGAGGCCACCATCCCAAAGTCCAAGCTGTAAACTCACCAGTTTCATGCGCGGCTACTTCCTATTCCAAATAAATAGAGAAATTAGATTATTCCACAACATGACATCCTTTTTCAGGAGCCAAATCGGCAACGTTTGCAATACATACAGCCACTTTGGTAAAATGGTCATTTTAACCAATTGAATTCTGCCATACTAGGACAATGGGAGAAGCGCCAACTATCTAACAAACACCTTGTATTGTCCATCAAGGATTAATATTTAGTTGATAAATTCTAGAGAGATCCCTAGGGATCCCCAGCCCCATGTACATAATCTCGTCCGCTGCCCAACCCAAAGGAAATTCCCCTTGCCAAGTATGATGTAAGTCACCAGACAAGTCTAACACTAAGGATTTATCCATATTGATTTTCAGACTCAAAACTCCAGTGAAATTGTGCAACAAAAACATCAGCCATGATAATGAATTTAGGGGGTCCTTCAATGCCACTAATAGATCATTAACAAACAACGCCAGTTTCACCTCCTGCTCGCCACATATAATACCTTTAATGGAGGGATCCTGTACAAACGATGGGCTAAAGTTTCCATGCACAAAATAGACAAAAAGAGAGAGGGGTCACCCTTGCCTAGTATCCCGTTCCAGAGAAAAATAGTCTGACAACACTGCATTGGCCATAACTGCAGCCATCGGAGCTTTAAACAAAATGTGCAGCATATCTAAAAACTCATCAGGGAAACCATATTTGGCCAATACTGTAAAAAGAAATGATTAACATAAGTGGTAAAATACCTTTTCAATATCAAAGCTGATCAAGATAGGCTTAGTGACTATCTGCTTGCTACTACTTTAAAGATGGCGCCGGCCATCTTTACTCATCAACCACTATTATAGAGTATAGTATAATAGGGGCTGATGGCCGGCGCCATCTTTATTCATCAGCACCTATTATACTATACTCTATAATAGGGGCTGATGAGTAAAGATGGCCGGCGCCATCTTTAAAGATGGCGCCGGCCATCCAGTGCTCCTACCATGTGACAGGGGCCGGCTAATGGCACGGATACCCTGTCACATGGTAAGGGCAAATGGGGCATCGGCGCCATTTTTTTTTAGCGCAGCTGATGCCTGGGAACGGGAAATCGCTCCCCGAGGCCCCCCTGGACCACCAGGTAATTTTAAAAGGTTTTGGGGGAGGGGTCGGGAGGGGGGGGTGTCGATTTAAAGGGTCGGGTGGGTTTTTTTTTTTTATCAGGCCATCGACGCCATTTTAATTAGTCGCAGCCAAAATGGCGCCGATGGCCCGAGAGCGGGAAATCACGCCGGACCCCCCCCCCCCCCCCCACTGGACCACCAGGTAATTTAACATTTTGGGGGGGTTCGGGAGGGTGGGGGAGGGTAAGGAATTGGTTTTAAAGGGTCGGGGTGGGTTTAGGGGTTGTTTTGGTTTGCCAGTTTTCCTGCCCTCCCCCAAATAATTCCCGTGCCCTATTTAACGATTTATGAAGATAAATCGGGGGCATTTGTATTGTATTGTGCACGCTAACGATTTAGGACGATTTTAAAATTATCTGACGATAATTTTAATCGTTCAAAAACGATTCACATACCTAGTATCTACCATAGGGTCTGCAACACAGTTGATGTCACCATCCACAATCAGAGGGATGTCTCCAACTTCCATCAAAAGGCCTGTCAGCGTAGAAAAAAATGTATGGTTATAGATATTTAGTGCAGAAACTGAACATAATCCTAAGGTTTCTCCCAAAATCTGGCCCACCCAAATTACATATCTGCCATCCTCATCCACCAATAACTTTTGTGTCATAAAGGTCAAGGTTTTAAGAATGAGAATGGCAATGCATGCTTTTCTAGAAAAAGGAGCGGATGCAGTAAAACAAGCACCTGTTACGCCCGTCGGTTGCAGACAGCTGCGACCACTAATGCTCACCTCTTTCTTTGCTGCCTTGTCATCTCTTGGATGAATGGAAGTCTCCGCCAACCACTGCTGACCAGCCTGGTGTTCCCAGGATGGCGTGGGTGCTGCCTACCACCATCTTGTTTCATGAATTACTTAGTCGCGCACGGGCCACCTTTGTACTCGTCATGGCGGGAGCCTAAGGGCGTCCCCCTCTGGATGACATCATCCATCTGTTGTACTTAAGCTGGCTGGCCCTTCGGTTTGACGAGTTAGCAAGGAGTTTCCTCGTTGCTGAATTCCGCTCCATCCTTGGACTTCCGGTTCCAGACTTTACACTTGGTGTGAGACACTCTGGGTACCTGCTCCTCGGGGGCCCTTCCTCGTCTCTGGCTATCCGCTCCTCGGAGGGCCTTTCTTCTTTTTTTTTTTTATTTATTGAATTTTTATTAAAGGGCAAACATAAACTTACCGAACAGCAATTGCTAAGCATGATAAATAGTAATTAACTCATAAGTTCAAAAGTATTACTTATAAAGAAAACAAAACCATTATATTACTCATGCTCAGATACAATCTAACAGAAAATAAGAGAAGATTATTTTGAGCGGGTAAACATTGATCATATTTTCTTTAGGTATACATGCAATAAAATCCCCTTAGTACCTACTTATTAGCCGGAGTTACAATATTCTGAAGAAGACTCTCAAGATGTACGGGGTCTGAGAATAAATAATCCTTCCCTTCAAGCTTAACAGAACAATTACAAAGATATTTTAATAAAAAATAACCTCCCTTTTCCATAACTACTTTCTTAAGGGCTAAGAATTTTCTCTTACAGAGCTGGGTATTCCTGACTAAGTCAGGATATACCCAAATTCTCTGCCCGAAAAATGTTTTAAATCTGTAACGGAAGAAAAATCTTAATACATTTTCTTTATCAGTGATGAAAGCAAACTTTACCAGCAAAGTACTCCTATATTTTACCTCAATTTCCTCTTGGGATCTTTGAAGTAAATCTGATATATTGATTACATTTTCTTGAGGGACATTTTGTTCTTTACCATCTTTAGCCTCAAGCTGATTTGGATCTTGTTCTTGTTCCTTCTTTTTCCCTATATAAAATGCTCTTTCAATTACAGGCATACCTTGTTCAGGAACCTTTAAAATCTGTGCAATATATGATTAAAATAGATCAACAGGATTAATCTGCTTAATAGTTGGAAAGTTAATTACTCTTAAATTCAAAGCCCGCAGAGAGTTTTCCAAATTTTCAAATTTTTTATGGAACTCCTCCTCAACTTTAACCTGATTATTTTGAATTTTTTCAATCTTTATAATACGTTTTTCTATATTACAAATTTCCTTCTGCTGGTTTTCTATTTTTTCTGAATTACTTTTCAAAGAATTATTTGCTTCCATCACTGCCATTGTCAAATTCGTAATTGAAGTATCTAACTTGGCAATATAATTCCAAAAAGTTTCAAGTGTAATATTTGGTGGCTCTATTATCACAGATGTTAAAACTTTAGATTTAGCACTTATAGCAGTATCTTTTTGCATAACCAGTCTCGGGTTTTCTACTTTAGGTGTGCTTTCTTCTTTAGGAAAGAAAGATGAGCTAGCAGAATCTTCAGATCCAGATATTTCAAAGGAAATTTCCTTATTAAGCTCATTAGATATTAAAACTTTTTCTATTCTCTGATCCAGAGCATTTGAGGCTTCTTGAGATACACCTGGTTCATCTATTTATTTATTTATTTATTTTTAATTTTTATAGACCGAAGTTCTTGTAGGAACTACAAATCAATCCGGTTTACATACAACTTTTAAATGCCCAAAAAGAGTAGGGGGCTTTACATAGAACAATTGAACAATAAAACAGGTAACAATAGAACAATAGTGATGGAACAAATAGAATAGATAACCAATTAAACATAGTAATATAGTAATAAATATTATATAGAAAATAAATATAAAAGGGATAGAGTAAATGAAGTGTGAATACAGTATAAATACAAAAGATGAAAGAGCTCAAAAATTAAGGTACAGTTGAAAAAATCTTAATAGCAAAAAACATCTAGACTTGTATTAAACATCTAGACTTGTATTAAAGTCCGCTAGCTGAGCTTTCTGTCTTCTCAGCTCAATTTCTTCAAAATTCAGCAGCTGGTCTTTTCCAGTTATCTGTCTTCTCCTCCCTCCTGTTCATCTTTAACATTTTGGCTGCAGGGTGCAGAACTTGCATTTGTTTCAGAATGGTAGCACCATCATTTGTAATGGTCACATCTCCTTTTCCTGGGGGAATCCCAGTTATACCAGGTGGAGAAGGTGTTACCGGCGCCCCTGGACTCAATTAGATCTCTTCGACCAGGTGGGGTGCAATCCACTCCCCTTGCACTTCCACAGTGGTCTCCTCTACAGGGGTAATCTGGGGGGATTCCAACCACTCAATTACACTCCTCTGGCTCATCTCGGTAACTGTAATACCTGAGGAAGGTTTTAACTTTGCCTTCCTCTTGGTATGAGGCATTTTTTATGAGGTAAATATATTCAATGAGCTCAAATATTGAGGAGGCAAATTGTAGCGGCGTTGCAAACAATATTAATAATAATCTTCTCTGATGGGGATTTCAGAGGAGAAAAACAGGAAAATTAATGCCTACCTGAGGCTCTGTAAATATTAGCAGTCCCATCAAGGTCCCAATTCACTGTAAGTAAAAGCGGCAAAAGTTCTCTTCAGGAATATCCACACAATTCCATACGAATCCAGGCGAAGCCAGGCAAAGCTGTGCGCCCCTTTGGAGCGCGCGGCTTCGGTGCTGCGCCGGCGGCGACTGCGCGCCACAATAGGGCTGGTTTTAAGGTCTCCTTCCGGTCCCTCCAAAACAGGAAATGTAGAACAGCTGAGCCCCTTTGGGGCGGGAATCGCTCCTACCCCCGGAAAGGATGTGCTGCAAGGTATGTCCTCCTCCTCTTTCACCCCGAGTGAAAGACAGCAATAGGGCCGGTTTTAAGGTCTCCTTCCGGTCCCGCCAAAACAGGAAATGTAGACCAGCTGAGCCTGTCGGGGTGGGAATTGCTCCTACCCCCGGAAAGGCTGTGCTACAAGGTATGTCCTCCTCCTCTTTCACCCCGAGTGAAAGACTGCAATAGGGCTGGTTTTAAGGTCTCCTTCCAGTCCCTCCAAAACAGGAAATGTAAAACAGCTGAGCCCCGTCGGGGCGGGAATCGCTCCTACCCCCGGAAAGGCTGTGCTGCAAGTTATGTCCTCCTCCTCTTTCACCCCCCTCAGAGGGCCTTTCTGCCTTGGACTTCTATCTGTCCTGCTCCTCGGGACCTCTCCTGGAACTACCTCCTGTGAGTACCTTACTACTTCGGACTTCAACTATACCAGGCCTCATTGTGGGATCCTCTTCGGTGTACTCCATGCCTCGGGCCAGTACTGCATCATCCCAGGAAGAATCACTCTGGTATACCCTGCGCTGCAGGTCATTTCTGCACCACCGCTACAGGACCCTCATCAGGGTTCCTGCACCTCGGACTACCATCACATTACCACCACTGAGACACCTCTCCGGCGTACCCTGCTCCACGGGCCACTACCGGATCTGCACGTCTGAGGTATTTCTACACTACTGTGAGACTTCCTGCCGTACCCTGCTCTGCGGGCCACTACCGGATCTGCACGTCTGAGGTATTTCTATACTACTGCGAGACTTCCTGTCGTACCTCGCTCTGCGGGCCACTACCGGAAGTTCACATCTGAGGTATCACCCTTGGGATTACCCCTCTGCTCAGAGCTAGACTTTTACTGCACCTCTTGCTCCGCGGGCTGTGCCTTTCTCTAAGAACATAAGAACATAAGAAAATGCCATACTGGGTCAGTCCAAGGGTCCATCAAGCCCAGCATCCTGTTTCCAACAGTGGCCAATCCAGGTCATAAGAACCTGGCAAGTACCCAAAAACTAAGTCTATTCCATGTTACTGTTGCTAATGGCAGTGGCTATTCTCTAAGGGGTAGATTTTCAAACCGCGCGATTTGGCGTACTTTTGCTGGCGCATCAGGCGCAAGCAAAAGTACGCGGGATTTTAGTAGATACGCGCGTAGCCGCGCGTATCCGCTAAAATCCTGGATCGGCGCACACAAGGCTATCAATTCCGTATAGCCGGCGCGCGCCGAGCCGCGCAGCCTACCCCCGTTCCCTCCGAGGCCGCTCCGAAATCGGAGTGGCCTCAGAGGGAACTTTCTTTTGCCCTCCCCTCACCTTCCCCTCCCTTCCCCTACCTAACCCACCCGCCCGGCCCTGTCTAAACCCCCTCCTTACCTTTGTCGGGGGATTTACGCCTCCCGGAGGGAGACGTAAATCCCCGTGCACCAGCGGGCCGCTAGCACGCCGGGACACGACCTGGGGGCGGGTCCGGAGGGCGCGGTCACGCCCCCGGACCGCCCCGGGCCATAGCCACACCCCCGAGCCCGCCCCCAGAACGCTCCCGACACGCCCCAAAAACGCCGCGCGGTTCGAGCCCGCCCCCGACACGCCCCCAACACGCACCCCTCAGAAAACCCCAGGACTTACGCGAGTCCCGGGGCTCTGCGCGCGCCGGTAGGCCTATGTAAAATAGGCTCACCGGCGAGCAGGGCTCTTAAAATCTGCCCCTAAGTGAACTTAATAGCAGGTAATGGACTTCTCCTCCAAGAACTTATCCAATCCTTTTTTAAACACAGCTATACTAACTAGGGATGTGAATCGTGTCCTCGATCGTCTTAACGATCGATTTCGGCTGGGAGGGGGAGGGAATCGTATTGTTGCCGTTTGGGGGGGTAAAATATCGTGAAAAATCGTTAAAAATCGAAAAATCGAAAAACCGGCACATTAAAACCCCCTAAAACCCACCCCCGACCCTTTAAATTAAATCCCCCACCCTCCCGAACCCCCCCCCCAAATAACTTAAATAACCTGCGGGTCCAGCGGCGGTCCGGAACGGCAGCGGTCCGGAACGGGCTCCTGCTCTGAATCTTGTCGTCTTCAGCCGGCGCCATTTTCCAAAATGGCACCGAAAAATGGCGGCGGCCATAGACGAAAAAGATTGGACGGCAGGAGGTCCCTTCCGGACCCCCGCTGGACTTTTGGCAAGTCTCGTGGGGGTCAGGAGGCCCCCCACAAGCTGGCCAAAAGTTCCTGGAGGTCCAGCGGGGGTCAGGGAGCGATTTCCCGCCGCAAATCGTTTTCGTACGGAAAATGGCGCCGGCAGGAGATCGACTGCAGGAGGTCGTTCAGCGAGGCGCCGGAACCCTCGCTGAACGACCTCCTGCAGTCGATCTCCTGCCGGCGCCATTTTCCGTACGAAAACGATTCGCGGCGGGAAATCGCTCCCTGACCCCCGCTGGACCTCCAGGAACTTTTGGCCAGCTTGTGGGGGGCCTCCTGACCCCCACGAGACTTGCCAAAAGTCCAGCGGGGGTCCGGAAGGACCTCCTGCCGTCCAATCTTTTTCGTCTATGGCCGCCGCCATTTTTCGGCGCCATTTTGGAAAATGGCGCCGGCTGAAGACGACAAGATTCAGAGCAGGAGCCCGTTCCGGACCGCTGCCGTTCCGGACCGCCGCTGGACCCGCAGGTTATTTAAGTTATTTGGGGGGGGGGGGGTTCGGGAGGGTGGGGGATTTAATTTAAAGGGTCGGGGGTGGGTTTTAGGGGGTTTTAGTGTGCCGGCTCACGATTCTAACGATTTATAACGATAAATCGTTAGAATCTGTATTGTATTGTGTTCCATAACGGTTTAAGACGATATTAAAATTATCGGACGATAATTTTAATCGTCCTAAAACGATTCACATCCCTAATACTAACTGCACTGACCACATCCCCTGGTAACAAATTCCAGAGTTTAATTGTGCGTTGAGTAAAAAAGAACTTTCTCCGATTAGTTTTAAATGTGCCCCATGCTAACTTCATGGAGTGCCCCCTAGTCTTTCTACTATCCGAAAGAGTAAATAACCGATTCACATCTACCCGTTCTAGACCTCTCATGATTTTAAACACCTCTATCATATCCCCCCTCAGTCGTCTCTTCTCCAAGCTGAAAAGTCCTAACCTCTTTAGTCTTTCCTCGTAGGGAAGCTGTTCCATTCCCCTTATCTTCTCTTCTCTTAATAAAGACTCTATTCCACAGCTGTATCTGACACCACTGAGACCGCGCCTACCGACAGTGAGGCTCATAGGGCTCCTCCCTGTGGGCGGAGACACCTCTCACCTCGGCCCTGGGTTCACACTCTTACAAGTCATAACAGCACCAACCCATTCTCTCTTTAATTTACTGTGTTCCTCAGGGGACAGATGAGTTTCCTGCATTAAAGCTATAGAGATGTGCATTTGGCGCAATATGGGAAGGAATTTTTTTCCATTTAATAGGAGACCCAATACCTGCAATATTCCAAGATATTATGATATTAGCCAGAAGATAAACATCAATGCCACCTTCTCCAGAAAACTCAAAATATTTGGAGGAGAAGTGTTCCCCAGCTTAAACACTCCCTCCTTTCCTCCAGTAGAATTTGCATTCCCCAGTCAGCTGAAACACCCCAGACACCTCCCCCCCACCAACCCCCCAGTACTCTTGGAATCCACACCCCCAGTCCCCAAACAGGACTCAACTGTAAAACAATTAATATCATCCTCTTTCATGAGGCTCACACCTACACTTCAGTCAACTATGCCAAACATTCACCACACATACCGATGCATTCAGGTGCCACCCCCATAAACAATCACATACCAACCAGTCATACATAACAAACAAACATCCATAGTACTGATCAACATCCCTTCATCAAAGAAACAAAGGACAATAGTACTAAGCTATTAGAGACATTTAGAAAACAGCGCATTAAAATGCAACGCTCTTTAATCAATAGACAATAAGTCAGTCAGAGGGTCTGCTGAAGTCTGCAGGCCAAGCTCACTCCAAAGATCGCAGGAACAGCAAGCTTTGCAGAGACAAGCATGAAAAGGTCATAAACATCCCCAAAAAGGAAACAAAGACATCTCTGCATCCATAATTAGAGAGCAACAAGGGCTTTCAGAAAAAGGTTCCGTGGCCATCGTCCAAACAGTATTGCAGCAAAAGGGTCGACAAAAAAGAAGTCAGATCTTGTGTCACCGCAAAGTCCTCCATAATATGCCACCCCTGCTACATGTCCAACCACACAGGGTCCTTGGCATCTAAAAATCGCTTGGCAGCTTCAACTGATTCAAATTTCTGAGGCTGGCCTTCCCACAAAAAATGCAGTGTAGGAGGAAAGATAAAGCAAATCAAATCTTCTTCTTGATCAGATAGCCACAAAATGGTTGCCATTTCACGGTTTCACCACCACCCTGGCAGAATAGTCATAAAGATCAGAACTTGACTGCCCTCATGCTTCACTTCCTTTTATCACACGAAAAGAAGCTAAGATTTTTTGCTTATTGGCATAGTCAAGCACACTAATCATTATAGGGCGAGGGTTTAACAGATAAATCGCCATAAGTGCCGATTCTGTGGGCCCGCTCAAAGCGGATCACAGGGGAATTTTCAGCTAGCTTGAGGTCTTTCAAGAGCCAGGTATGCATTAAGCCCATCAGCTAGGATTCGGGTATATTTTTTGCTGAAATGCCCAAAAGCTTCAAATTGTTATGGCGACAATGGTTTTCTAAGTTATCAATGTTCACTTGCGCCGCCTGAATCACCCACTCGAGGCCCTCAACTTGCCAATCCAGTGTTTGCCACCTTAACAGCGGTATCATGCATGCCCACTTTCAGTGTCAGTGAAGCATTTGGCAAAGTCAGACAGTTTATCATCCATGGCTATAATGGGGGCGTTCAATTTATCCAACTTGCCTTCCACGGCCGTGATAACTCCTGCAGAGTCCTCATGAATAATAGCCATCGCGTCCCATCCAGCCTGGTCGGAAGGTGCAACCACCGCCATGTCTTGCTCCAGAACCTCCGGCTTACATTTCCGTTTTTCCTTCTTTGTATTCTCGTGGACATAAGAAGCCACAGAATGTAGTAATGTAGCTCCTGCTTCATTATAGAGCGATAGTTCCAGTGGCAGTGTGAAAAAAAAAAATCTGAGTTACAGACAGAGAAAGGGGGTAGCACTCGAGGCCTCAGCACAGCACATCTGCTTGGTTCACTGCATCACCGGAAGTCTCTCTCTGTCTTTTATTCTTATTTTATTTTTTATTTTTTGTGTCAGTGTGAGTGATTTTAGTTTTGTATGCCATGTATGAGATTTGGTTCTGTGTTTTAAGTAATTTTTATTGTCATTATGATGAGTAGGCTGTGTTACTGGATTTCTGTCTATTCATGTTTTGTTGTTATCCACCAAGATCTGTGGATTGGTGGAATATAAATAGTCTATATTTTATTTTTTTATTTAAAACAATGTGTCTTTAAGCTTAGACATCCAGTTCTTATGTAGGATTCTACTATTGGCACTAAACAACATTACGCCACTTAAGAACATAAGAAATTGCCATGCTGGGTCAGACCAAGGGTCCATCAAGCCCAGCATCCTGTTTCCAGCAGAGACCAAACTTCTAGATTTATAGCTTTAAAACTGAACTACAACCTTCAATCTCTAAGTTCCTTAGTCTCCTACAAATATGAAATTAGTTAGTAGAAGAAAAAATAAGTTTATAATTCCACAGTCACCATCCAGATAGGTTCCTATACCTGAAATAGACAAATGAGTTAATAGAAGAAATAATCATTAAACAGTGGTTAGGTCAGAAATCATTTTTCAAACATTTTATTAATTTTTATCACAAGGTTTTTAATACTTTTTTCAAACATTATCATATGTCAAACCATGACATATCCATCAAAGAAAGCATAACAGAATTTAAAGTTCACTTAATAATCAAAATTCCTCAAAATAGACCAATAGTATCTCAAAACTCTATAGACCAGGTGTATAGAAAATGTCTATCAAAATGGTAATAACTGCCATAAATCACTGATATAGTGCATGACCAAAGCTTCACAGCAACTGGTCATAAGGTTAGCAAAATTTACATCCATGTTAAAATGCACAGTCCACATGAAATTGCAAGATGTTCCTACTTTCTCATGGACCAAAACTTGGAATAGGGTTACTCTGGAATAGGCCTCCTCATTTTGGGACATTGTAGATTCGTGGACCCTTGAGCCGGCTGAGACAGATGAAGACTCACCATGTGGAGGACCACTGTGGGTGTCGAAGCCGGGGAGGCGGCACAGAGCAGGGAGAACGAAGGAATCTTCACCACTGGAAGCCCAAGGTCCCCCGATAGGAGCTCGTGAGGACCCGAGCTGCTTGGACTTAGGAGGACCTCCTGGAGAAGAGCCGGAGTCAGGAACCAGTGGAGTGAAGCCAGAAATCGGAAGCTGTGGACGTGCCGAGGGTCAGAAACCAGTAGTCAGAAGCCAGAATCAGAAGCCAGTAGTCCAAGCCCGAGGTCAGAAGCCGGGGTCAAAAGCCAGAAGACGAAGATAGCAAACTAGTAGCCTCTCAAGGAGAAGCTTGGCTTCAGGGTTTATATACCTCTGCAGCGTCTGACGTCATCTGGGAGGCTGTCCTATGTCTTCCTGCGCTGGCCCATTTAAATCTGCAGCCCCTGCACGCGCGGCGCGCGCCTAGGGGGCAGGCCAGCCGCGATGGATCGGCGGCGTCTCCCTCGAAAGAGGAGAGCCACGGGAGAGGCCTTGTTGAGTCTGCCGGCTGGGACAGAGCAACAGCGGGCCGGGCCGGGCCCGAGGTGAGTGGAGGGACTGGGGCACGGCCCGGTACCGTAACAGACATAAAGTGCAGAACACATACAAAGAGAAAACAGTCCAGTCAAAATTCTGAAACAAGGCTGTAACAGTTCTTGACACAATTTCTAATAACAGTCCAGTTCTTTAGAAAGGTAGGATAAATGGTTCTAGTAAGCCACAAAATGTTCAGAGTGCAGTTATCTCACAGTAGTACCATCTGGCAAGATCTTCTTCTCATGTACATATCGCCGACCTGCACTGGACAACACATACATTACATAATGTTTGTGGATATTCCTGTCCACCTTCATTTCTTAAACCTGTAGTCCACAATTTTGGACATAGAATGGAACATAGGATGGCTTCTGCTGTGCGCTGCATATGCAAGATTTTTAATTAACTGCTCCTGTATACGATTACGTAGCTATTCATCCCTCATGTCAGTGAAGTCCCTAATATTTAATGGCACATAGGGATACTGTGCCTTGAACATTTGGCAGACCTTCTTGATGATGATATGGTCTGCTTTGGATATACAACCTTTGCTAAAGGTTTGGGCTAACACAATGGCCTTTTTTCCATGATTCTGGCAGAGAAATGGTAGACAGATACATTTCAGGCAGAGAAGCCATCTCACTCAACTGCTTACTGGAGATTCTCATACCTGGGCTGGTCTTTCCCCTCCTTCTATAAGGGGAAAATCCACCTATGGAGCTTCTTGACATACTAGGGCTCTCCTCACTGAACCCAGATGATGATGGTTCATAATCTGGTTCTTTCATAAGGATTAGATAGTCCTGGAAATTTTCAAGAGCAGGTGCCACTAACAGGGGATTCTATCAAGGACTCAGTTGCTAAGGTTCATAATAGACTCCAGGATACAGAAACCTGGTCCCATTTTTTGTAGTGCTTCAATCCATTACTGAAAGCTCTGGACAAGATCAGTTTCTCCATCTCTCACTCATATACTTTGCACAATAAACCGAGAGCTCTTTCTAAAGGATCATGACAAAAACGGGTGGTGTTGGTGATTGGTGCATGCTACCAGGTTCTGGTAATAAGGTGGTACCTAGCCCATCGGTGGGGCGGATGATATGCTCACTTCTCCCTGAGGATCAGGTCTAGGGCCCAAATATACCGTACTTGGTTTCTGGTGTGAATGGTTCATTAATAAGAACACCTGAAACCAGTCTCGATATCGGTCTCTTGGTTCCCTTATGAGGGAAATTATTGGTTCATGGGTGCTTGGAAACACTTATGTAGGATTCTACTATGGCACTAAACAACATTATGCCATTTCCTTGTCTGCAACAACTGCAACTCCTTCTATATCCTTTGGGCTGGATGGTTCACCCTTGTATTTACTGTGAAGGCTTCTCCTTGCTCGATTATTATCAAAGACTTTTGCAGGGAAATACTCACAGGCAGGGAGTTACATCAATGGATGACGCAGCATGTCCCAACAATGAGGTAAAAGGACTAAGTGGCAATATTCCTCTGGCATTTTCTTGACAAATAATTTGCTTTGGCATGCTTTGCAATGTAACATAATAGGAACCATCATTGGCGCATGTGGCATTTCCAGCACTCATAGCTTATATAAGAAGAAGTGTCATCTACGCCAAGCCACACTAAGTCTTTACACAATACATAGACAGGTTATCGGGTTGGTTTGCCATACCTTAGGCAGTCCACAGTATGGAAGTTTGTAATGCTAGTTTAGGACCCAACAACCTTTGGTACCTCCCATCCCGGAGCAGCACAACTGCAATCAGTCTCAGTCAGCGGTCACCACAGGGATTGCATTAGTGAAGTGATCTGCAGGAGAGTCCAGTTTCAGTGATATAAAAGTCTTTTTTAGTCAGCACATAGCAACTGGCATGACTCAGCCTTCTTCCTCCCTCAGTGTGCACTGTACTCTGCTCGTCATGCTTTCCGTACTACATGATCCATGTCACCAACATGGAAAATGTGATGATGCAACACCCCATATTTTCAACATGCATTGGACTGCAAGTGCTGATGCTTCATGATGACAACATGCCAAGCACAATAAGAGTGTCTTCTCGGTCAATTTTGCACGTTGTAACTTCAGTGGCATCCCTGTGGCGGAAACGGTGACCAGCTTTAAAAAGTGACACAGTTCACAAATCATTGCAATTTCATTTCCAAACACAGTGAAACTGGTCATAAACATCTTGAAATACATTCTCTTCACAATGCCACAGGGTCCCTGTTTAGGTGCCAAAAGTGTGTAACCCATGGGTTAGTGTTACATCACAGTCCACATGAAAAAGAAATTAAGTGTGTAATTTTCTCTTCATGATGTTAAGTCTCACTGAAAGTCCATGATTTCCTGTTGGGGGTGAGATTACTTCAAGACCATGAACATTGTTCAGTAGTCAATTCAACACTAAAGACTCTTGCATACAGCATTTGATAGTTTCCAATTTAATTAAAGATGGAAATTTGATAAAATATTGTTATGTTATTTACAGTCCATTTTACTGCTTTAGTTCTAATAAATCTGTGACTTTAATCTTCCAATTTAATTTATTCTGTGACTGATGCCAATGGATGTTTCTTATTCCTGATCATTCCATTTAATGGGGCAGTTTTGGAGCTTCCTTCCAGAATTTGGTGGCTAGTATAATCTTTTCCCAATTTAAGTGTACTGAAGTAAAGTCCCATTGTTCATACCTGTAATGGATACAGGGTGTATGAGCCCTTAGTGCTGCGGCGTAGTTGACGCAGCCACGAGGGCGAGTCCCTGAGGCCAATGCCAACAGCTGGTGAACGCACCCCTCTAGCGGGACAGTCTGGAGCTTCACCTTTACCAGCTGCCTCCTCCACAGGAGGAGGGCCCTTGGGTTCTGGTGGCCGGCAGAACTTAGGAGGGTCCCTACGGCAGCAGTGGTGGCCTAGAGTTCAGAGACAAGGTAGACAGCAGGCTTACGGAAGTCAGAGGAGAGCCAAGGTCAGGGCAGGCAGTGAGCAAGAGTAGTCGGGTCCAGGCTAGTGATCACATTCAGGCAGCAAGCTGACGTGGGCAGGTCCAGGCAAGAGGTTAAGAATGTAGCAGCAAGCCGAGGAGACACTAAGGACAGGAACATGGAAGACAGGCTGGACGAGGCTGGGTGACAAAACGGGGCTGGGCTGGAAGACAGGATGAGGCTGGGCTGGAAGATGAGGCAAGGAAGGAACAAGAAAGAAGGAACAGGAACATTGGCAATATGCAGTGCAGGGAATGCAGGCGACCCATTGCTGAGGTGAGGGCTGGATGTCCGAAAGCCCCTTTTAAGGGCTGAAGCCTATGATGTCATCCAAGAGCGCTGCAGCCTGTTTCCTACCGCGGGCCTGTGGTAGCTCGAGCGTAGGCGACTTGATAACAGCCAGAAGAAACAGGAGGCAGACTCTGGCTGTTTCTTAATCGCACTTTATTTACAGTGAAACGAACTCAAAACAAATACGGTAATGCACCTTCACTTCAGGAGTCACAATAAACAATACCGCTCAGGTATTGCACAGTCCTTTAAACATAGGAGGTCCTTGAATACGGTAGCTTTCTTTCTGCTTCCTGGGCCCCTCTAAACTCCATTGGCTCTGCCACCTTAATCCAGGCTAAAGGGAACTTCCCTGGACCAGAATCCCTTGCGGTGTTGGTCTTTAAGGAGGACCGGATATCTGTGGCCAGTCCTTTAAGGTGCTTTGAGGGAGCTTCTTATAGCTTCCCTCATAGGGCCCTTTAAGTCTGGATGGCCTGCGTGCACACATCCTAAGAAGAGCAGGGCCAGGGCGAGGATAGCAGCATCTGTGCCGTGCGAATGAAGCCGGCTGTTATGGCGTTCAGGGTTGAGGGCTCTGGCTCACATAAAATACCTTAGTCATATTCTCCTTACTTTCCTTCAGGCCAATACAGTAAACTCCGCGGGAGAGCCAGCACTCCAAGGCGAGCGCCCGCTCTCCCAACGCGTGCCCAGGCACCTCTCCTGGACATGCGACTCGGTATTTAAATTAGGGCCCGCGCTAATAAGGAGGCGCTAGGGACACTAGCACGTCCCTAGCGCCTCCTTATTGGTGGAAGCGGCGGCTGTCAGTGGGTCTGACAGCTGATGCTTAATTTTACCAGTGTCGGTTGTCGAACCTGCTGACAGCCACTGGTTCAGAAAACGGGTGCCGGCAAAGTTGAGCGTCCGTTTTCCAACCATGGCCCGCGGGCAAATTTTTTTTTTTTTAAGAAGATTTTTTAATTTTTTAATTTTTGGGGCCTCCGACTTAATATCGCTATGATATTAAGTCGGAGGGTGTACAAGAAAAGCAGTTTTTCAGCTTTTCTGTACACTTGCCCGGTGCCGTCTGAAATTAACTCCTTAGCCACACATTTTTCTTTCTGTATTGCAGGTGACTACCTAATAGGCTCATCAACATGCATTTGCATGTGAGCGCTATTAGTTTCGGGGGGGGGGGAGTTGGCCGTGCGTTTTCCTTACTGTATAAGGGGTAATAATAGCGCGTCAAAAATGCACGGCCAAACGGGGGCTAACGGTGCGCTCGGCCGAGCACACCGTTCTGTATTGGCCTGCTTGTCAGAACCAGGAGGGTACCTCCATATTCTCTTCAACATCTTGATGATATAGACATTGTTAACACCGAATGCGTGCCACAAATCCTCTTCACCACCTCCTTCTCCCCAAGAACGAACCCAGATTCATTCTTCCACCAGGACTAATGATATCCCAACCATGCTGCCTGGCTGAGATACACCTCTCCTCCTAAATGGCATACTCTGAGCCCGTGAGCCCTAGGGTACTCAGATAGGTTAGAAAAATAAAACCTTAAGTAAAAGGAAAACCAAAACTAGAGAACTTCTCTCTCTGGAAAACAGAGGTTTCGCAAAAAGGCATATTAAAATTAGGCAAAGGCATCCTTTCTCCTTTTTCATGCCCAGACCTCATCCTTAGAAATCTGAACAAAAGAGGAGCACAAGGGATAACTACAAAGTCCACACCCTAAGATGGTAGAAGGGGTTTATGTACTCTGAAAATTCACCATCTCAGGCTGCCACGTGGGCTAAAACCCACAATAAGCTACTTCTGCCCCCTGGTAAAATGGATTAATCCTCTTAGTAGAGATCCTTTATGCTCTCTACGATAGGAAAGACAAGAAAAAGATATGGAGATTTTTGTAACTGCAACTGAGGACTTAAGTCACATGTTTCAATTCTGTGTTACACCGGTTAATGTATTTGATACCTGTTTATAAATATTAATGGTATACTGTGTTATCTATCTACTTATCACAGAAAAATGCTGAGAACTTACAATCAGATATTCTGCTAATGTGATATAGCGTCCATAGTCTCAGCACAAAATCTACAGAGCTGTTTAATTCCAGTTTCCCAACACTTAATAGAGTGAGGCACCTTTCTTCTGATAATCAGATTAACCCTTTCCTCTGGGATACAGAGTATTCTTCACCAACAAGGCCACTGACTGATTGGCAAGGGGCGGGAGAGGAAAGCTGCAACGGCAACCACTATCAGCTGTAAGAAGGGCCATGATCAAGAAAAAACAAGGGGGCATTGCATCAGAGAAAGGGGCAGGACATATTGGCCCTCTGGCGTTTGCAGTTTCTGGGCTCCTATTGTTCATTCTAACACAGTTTTACCAGTTAAAAAAAATATATATTTCCTTACTCCAGGCACTAAAAGGATCAACATCTTTAAAAATAATAAACTGTCTCCTTGCAAGCCAAGCATTGCCTCCTGCTGCTTAGGTGAATATGTACATGTGGCATGTGCTGTATCTCAGGGGTATAGTGAGTAATGGTGCGCCCTCAGAAGGGACGGCTTGTTTACCAGTTTTACTTTCTTATTGATGTTTTTTATTTCGGTTTCACTGTAGAACTGTTTTTCTTGCTTACTGAGATACTAAACTATCCAAGTGCAGAATCTGAGGGCTCCTGGGAATAGAGAGATATTAAAGATATTAATATTTGCAATAGCTGTTGGAAAGGCATTAGAGGAAGAACTTTCAGAATGCATGACCACCAGAAAAATCCCACTGAAAGCTAGTCAGCTTATATGGATTGTCCCGAGGAAGACGGAACTTTTTCAGTGAGTTTAGATTAGACATGTTCAAAGGTAAAGAATCGATTCAGCATTTCTACGGACCTCAGAAGTGTTCCTTGGTATCATACTTGGCTTTAAGTAAAGTCTAGCTGGATGTTTCCTTCAAGACATTGTATTTCCTTTCATTTTCTCAAGGGGATCTGGTTGCTTTCAGAAGCCTCATTTTTCTTGCTCCTTTACCTGCAGAGGAAACCTTCGGGCCGATTCAGTAAAGTCCGCAGGAGAGCGGATGAACGCCTGCTCTCCCAGCGCGCGCACAGGCCACTCGCCTGTGCACGCGATTCTGTATTTAAATTAGGTGGTGCGGTAGAAACGGGCAAAAGGAGGCGCTAGGGACACTAGTGCGTCCCTAGCGCCTCCTTTTGACCCGGAGCGGCGGCTGTCAGTGAGTTTGACAGCCCCACACTCAATTTTACCGGCGTCGGTTCTCGAGACCGCTGACAGCCACGGGCTCGGAAACCGGACGCCAGCAAAATTGATCGTCCGGTTTTCGGCCCGACAGCCGCCGGCCCATTTAAAATTTTTTTTTTCTTTTTTGACTTTTTTTACTCTTCGGGACCTCCGACTTAATATCGCCATGATATTAAGTTGGAGGGTGCACAGAAAAGCAGTTTTTACTGCTTTTCTGTGCACTTTCCCGGTACCAGCAAAACTAGCGCCTACCTTTGGGTAGGCGCTAATTTCTTAAAGTAAAATGTGCGGCTTGGCTGCACATTTTGGGGCGGATTTTAAATGCCCTGCGCGCGTAAATCCGGCCGGATTTATGCACGCCGACGCGCCTATTTTGCATAGGCTGCCGACGCGCGCAGAGCCCTGGGATGCGCGTCCCGGGCTTCGTAAAAGGGGCGTGTCGGGGGCATTCCCGAAACAACGCGGCATTTCGGGGGCGTGACGCGGCGTTTCGGGGGCAGGCCCGGGGACGTGGCGCCAGCCCGGGGGTGTGGTCGAGGCCTCTGGACCAGCCCCTGGGTCGGGTGATGGCGTGCCAGCAGCCCGCTGGCGCGCGCAGATTTGTCTGCTTTTAGCAAGCGTAAATCTGCCAACAAAGGTAAGGGGGGTGGGTTAGGTAGGGGAAGGGAGGGCAAAGGAAAGTTCCCTCCGAGGCCGCTCCGAAATCGGAGCGGCCTCGGAGGGAACAGGCAGCGCGCGCTAGGCTCGGCGCGCGCAGGTTGCACAAATGTGCACCCCCTTGCGCGCGCCAACCCCGGATTTTATAAGATACGCGCGCATCTTATAAAATCCAGCATACTTTTGTTCGCGCCTGGTGCGCGAACAAAAGTACATGATCGCACAAATTTTTAAATCTACCCCTTTACTTTCTGTATCGCGGGGGCATACCTAAAAGGGCCATCAACATGCATTTGCATGTTGAGGGCACTATTAGGTGCCGCGGGTTGGACGCGCATTTTCCGTCCCTTACTGAATAAGGGGTAAGGGAAAACGCGCGTCCAAGGGCAGGTTAACAGTGCGCTCCGTCGGAGCACACTGTACTGTATCGGCCTATTTGTTCCTTGCACTTTTCCCTGTGTGGGGAAAAGTTCACCCCAATATATATGACTTTATTAATTTGATTTGCATAATTAAAATCTCTACATCTCTATCTGTAGGAAGCATCTTGCCTCTAACACCTTTACTTGTTGAAGCTGCACTATTCCCTGCTTTCTTACATGGCAGAAGCAACACTGCCTCGTATATTGTTCTTTCGCTAGCATTGACTCGTGATGTTACCTGCATTATAATCAACAGCAAAATCTTTTCTATGAAACAAAGGGGGACGAAGATACATTCCTAGCCAAGAATGCTGCGTGACATATTGTAATGAGCTCTGATATGCACCTGGTTCCTCCAAGCTTTCTGTTTTATCTTCCCTACTTAGGAGAAGTCACCATTGTTTCAGAGAGCTTCTTAGGTAAAAATTATAGGAGTGGTATGATCTATGAGATAAAAAGGATGATAGCATGTCTCAGTGGGAAATACATACTGTAAGGAATCAGTGGATTCAGGATGGCTATTTTGGTTCTCATCCACACACAGCCTTTTGACCTTGACCTGAGGGAGACCATTAGCGTGACCTTTCCTGGCCTAACAAAGAATTAGCTTACTATCCCTGGGTTTTAAACCTTTTGAAGCACCACTGACTCTAACCTTTTCTTGAAAAGAGAGAGAGAGTAAATTTAGCTTAAGTAAGGGATTAATGATGAGTAGGAATGACATTGCTTCTTTCTTTGGTAACTGGGGCCGGAGAGATAATTTAGACAGTATCTGATGGCAATCATTTAGTTGTGAAGTAACTGTAACACTTGATATACACTGATTTAAACTGATTAATCAGTCACGCTGGATCCTCTCTGAGCTGATAAATATTTCAGCAGAGGAGACTCTGCTGGGTTATGGGAACAGCTAAGAGAGGAAAAAGCAAGCGTGACTTTTCATTCCCTTTCACCTCTACGCTTCCATGCAGTCTCATCTGTAAGCTTCCTATCTTCAGTTTTGTAACTGCCTTTGGCTCACTCTTCTTACCACAATTTGATTCAAATCCTTTGACCCAACAAACGTCCCCTGCATGGATAGGGTTTCTGTACCCGAAATAGTCACGTCCTAGCAGGCCGGGCCGGTGCTAGCGATTGTGCTGCCCCATGCAAGCAATTTCGGTGCTGCCCTCTCCCCCCTCACTTCCAGGGCCGATGCAAAAGGCTCAGTCGCCCTAGGCAAGCCATTGTGCAGAGCGTTCTTCTCCTGCTCTCCCCCCCCGCTGTCTTTCTCTCGAGGGCCTTCCTGATTGGGGGAGGGAGAGTGAAAGCTCTGTGTGCACGCGCAAACAGACATGGGCCTCTCAAAGGCTGCTGGTGGCTTGAGCACTGGCGGCTTGCACCTCTCTCCTTCTTTGGCTGCCGGTGGCCCGCAGCCTTTCCTGCTGCCGCCTCTCCAATGCAAATGGCATGCACGGTACGCATGCCCGGTCGCGCCGGGCCTCCATCCTACAAAGGGCATTTTCCAACCCTTAAATCTCCTTTGCACGGGGAGATTTCCGCCAAGCTAAAACGTCTGAAACAAGCCTTGCACGGCTTGTTATGCAACCTCATGAACTGGGAGATTTCCCCCAATACATTCTTCTAGCTTATTGCGTATGCAGGAGGGAGTCCTGGGAGGCGGCGGGGCTCATGAGGGTTTAGTGATTTAAAATGACAGAAAATGAATCTTGCTAAAATCAAGGAAAAATAACACAGCCTGTAATAGGTTCAGGAACTCTGCACTCTTCTCCCTGGTTTTATCATATCTTATTCTATGATCTGCCTGTAGGGAGGACAGTTTTTAAAGTCAATTACCTGCGTAAACTCGGCTGCCTGAAACTTACCCTTACTGAGTCTGGCTAAAAGCACTTGCAGGGTTTCTATGCTGCTTGCACTTTTAGTCAGATTGAGAGGAGGGTTTCTGGGTAGGATCATGCAGCCATTTTCAAACCTTGTTTCATTTTATTAGAGAATGAAATGAGATGACAAGAAAAGCCCAGAGAAGTTTTTAGGGCTTTTCATGCTGCTGCTGCTGCCACTCTCTCCCCACTCAGCATGCAGAAGTATACTATGGAATTTCTCTGGTCCCCCACCCCAAACGTAGGTTAGTTACCCCATCACTGGTAGTCCAAATGGGGCATTGCAATCCTGAGTCGCTCCTTCCCTGCTGAGTCCTGTTTTCAAAATAGGCCTGTGGATCCTGAGGTCGGCACCATTTTGATGTATGGGCCTGCAGGGTGTCCTGCTGGCACGAATCTCGGGGCCCTGAGGTCAGCCTCAGTTTGTACGGTGACCGTGTGCTGTAGGGCCGCACAGCATATGACTAAACCAAAATGGTGCTGGCCATTTTTAAATCAGGACCCGTGGGGCAGAAGCGAGTGGGGATCACCCCCTGCCCCATTGGAACAAATAGAACTCCATAGATGGGGTAAGCTATACTGAGAGGGGGAGGGGAATGGGAGAACCCAAGCTCTGTTTCCTTTTGTTATTTCCTTTTCTGTTTTCCAGGTTTTTACATTTTTCCTTTGAGTTTTACTCCATTTGAAAAATAATGGGCTGAAATAAACATAAATTGAAACACCCCCCCCCCCCCCCCGAAAAAAAACACAACATTGTTTTCTGTATCCATACCTATTTCCTGAGGCTTGTTCTGGGCTGGATAAGAAAATAGTGTGCATATGAAAGGCTGGCTGAGTTCTCAACCTAGTCCTTGGGACACACCTAGACAGTCGGGTTTTCAGGGCATCCACAATGAATATGCATGAGATAGATTTGCATGCACTGTCTCCATTGTACACAATCTATCTCATGCGCATTCAGCGTGGATATCTTGAAAACCCAACTGGCTGGGTGTGTCCCGAGGACTGGATTGAGGACCACTGGTCTAAGCCTAACGTTTTCGTAAGTGATATTGCAAAAGTATTATCAAGAAAGGTTTGTCTTTTTGTAGACGATACCAAAATCAGCCAGGATGGTGTGGAAAACATCAGACGTGTTCTAGTGAATCTTGAGGATTGGTCTAGAGTCTGGCAGCTAAATTTAATGCCAAAAAAGTAGAGAGTTATGTATTTGGGCTGCAAAAACCCAAGATGGTAACTTTAAATGAGAGTGCAGGTACCCACACACATACATCTGGACGCGCAAGCGCACACCCACTTGAATTTTAAATTGTCCTCGCAGTTGCATGCGTATGATATAAAATACGCCTACTGAGTACGTGTATGTCCCTAACTTTAAGCGGTTACTCAAGCAAACGTTTTCGCATATCTTCCTTGGGACTTTGTCTGTAAGTGGATTTTAAAATATGCTTGCGTGAAGGACATTCCCATTTTTACCAATTAGTCCACAAATTTGCTCAGTCAGTCTCAAGTTCATCCTGCCCTCCCTCCCCTAGTTGAACCAGACCTCTTCCCCAGTTGTTTTAGGCCTAAATAGAGATTTCTGCAGACTTACGCCTCATCAAAAGCAGAAGTAAAAATGCGCAGCTTACAGCCTGCTGTGTGCTGTGGCCGCTGGATTTAAAATTCGGATTTACGTGCATCAGTTTTGGCCCCAACCTGAATACCCATGACATGCCCCAATTCCACCTCTTTGCTTTTTTTTCCTTGCACACGCACATATACATGCATAATCTGTGGCTTTTAAAATACATGCTGCTCACCCGCAGCCCATATACTCGCATATATGGGCCTTTAAACTTGAGCAACGCTTTTAAAATTCACCCCCAAGGAAGCAGTACAGTATAGGGGATAAAATTCTTCTATGCATGAAAAAAGAGAGGGATCTGGGGGTGATTGTATCTGATGATCTCAAGAAGGCTAAACAGATGGATAAGGCAATGGCAAAAACCTGAAAGATGATTGAGTGCATGTGGAGAGGCATGATCGGCAGAAAAAAAAGGAGGTGATATTTCCCCTGTATGTTCCTGGTGAGACCTCATTTGGAATACTGTGTACAGTTCTAGGGACCACAGCTTCAAAAGATCATGAATGTAGTCTGTCAAAATGGTCAGTGATCTTCATTGTAAAGCATATGGGGACAGACTTAAAGATCTAAAAGTATACCCTAGAGCAGCGGTTCTCAACCTATGGGTCGCGACCCCGGCGGGGGTCGAACGCCCAAAACGCAGGGGTCGCGCTCCCAGTCTCTCCCGCTGCCGTTGCCGCCGGGCTGTCAGCACGTTCAAGCCCAGCGGGAACGGCAGCGGCGCTAGAAGAAGCTCTGCACCCGCGGCTGGGCCTTTTCTTCTTCCTGCGCCTGCCCCCCCCCCTCCCGTGACCCGGAACAGGAAGTGAATCGTGGTGAGGGTGCGCGCGAAAAAGTAGCAGCGGCGGCTGCAGCATCGGCCCCCGAGCAGTTGAAGCAGCCGGTAATGGAGAAGGAAGAGAGCAGCACGAGCCTCCCGCGGCCGATGGGATTCTTCTTTCTTGGCCAGCGAGGCTGCTGCAGCTCCCATTTGTGCTCGGGGGAGAAGAGGAAGTGAGTGAGAGAAAGAGAGAGAAGCAGCCAGCCAGCCTGTGTGTGATTGACTGGTCAGAGAGCTGATGTGTGTGTGTATGTGAGAGACAATGAAAGTGATTGCTCAGGGAGATGACTGATGTGTGTGAGAGTGTGAGACATTAGTCAGGGAGGTGACTGATGTGTGTGTGAGAGAGAGAAAAAGCATGGAAGGAGAAGTCTGGGTATGTGAGAAAGCATGGGCGTAAGAAGCCTGGTGTTGTGGGGGTGAAAGAAAGCATGGGAGTGAGAAACCAGGGTGAGTGTGCATGAGAGAGAGAGACTGCTTGGTAAGGTGATGGTGTGTGGAGAGAAAAAGACGTGTGTGTGTGTGTGTGTGAATGAGAGAATGTGATTCAGGGAATGAGAAGCCTGTGCACGTGGAGAGTGAGCATGGAAATGAGAGAGACTGGTGTGTGTGTAACAGAGAGAAAGTGATTATGGGAATGAGAAGCCTGTGCATGTGGAGAGAACAAGCATGGGAGTGAGAGACTGGTGAGTGAGTGAGTGAGTGGTGTGTGTGTGTGAGAGAGAGAGAGAGACAGAGAAAGTGATTATGAGAGTGAGAAGCCCATATATGTAAGTAGAACACGGGAGTGGGAAGCCTGTGTGTGTGTGTGTGTGTGTATGGCATGAGAGAAACTGTTCAGGAAGGTGACTGGTGTGTGTGTGTGTGAGAAAGTGATTATGAGAGTGAGAAGCCCGTATATGTAAGTAGAACACGGGAGTGGGAAGCCTGTGTGTGTGTGTGTGTGTGTGTATGGCATGAGAGAAACTGTTCAGGAAGGTGACTGGTGTGTGTGTGCCAAAGACTGTTTGGGAGATGATTGGTGTGTGAGAGACAGAAACTGGTCATGGGGGCATGACTGGTATGGTGTGGTGTGTGAGAGACATGGGCACTAAGGAAGAGGACCATAAGTATAGAGCTTAGCTTCTACTGCTGCTTCTGGTGAGTGCCACGGCCTGCAGGGAAGGGGAGTAGGAGAGCTGCTGGAGGGGGTAAGTAAAGGTGGCTTTTTAAGTTTATTTTTCTTGACTGCCATTTTAATTGTGTGATGTCTGCTTTTTTGAAATATTTTATTGGTGTTTGGAGAATGTTTAATAGTTTTATGCGTTTTTAATTGTTGGATGTTCATAGCTGTTTTGAAACATTTATTCTGCTTATTAGTATAGTTTTACAATTATTTCTGTGTGGGGATCTATAGCTGCTTGCTAGTTCTGTTTTCCTAATAAGAGGTGTATTGGTTTTTAGGACCTGATTTAATATTTGTAGTGTTGCCTTTTCATAGATAGGGTTGCTCCTGTTTGAGTGTATTCCATAATACAGGTGTAACTGTGTGCGGATTAGTTTATGTGCATTACTACAGATCCTGGGAGTATGTTAGGTCGGTTCTGTGTCTGTTACCGAGATGAGATATTTTGCTAGCATGTAAGCGTTTGTATCGGTCTTATTTGTTGTGTTTTCTCAGAGGACATGCATTGGTGGTAAACTGCTGTCTTTTCATAAGTAGGGCTATTGAGCCTGGAAATAGAAGGAGTTTGAGTTGCTGTTACTGAGATGTCACTAGAACCAGAATATCTTTTTTGTAGGGTGAGTTGTATGGGGAATGTCATAATTCTGCTTTACATCCATTATTGTGGGTCAGGGGGGTTCCTGTGGATACAAACTGTACTTTGGGATGAAAGAAAAGAAATAGATGCCTGTAGTCTTAAAACAATCCTTTATTGCAGTGGAGACACAAGGGTAGCCCGACTCTGGCCGAGTTTCGCCGTTTCAAAACGGCTGCCTCAGGGGCTTACAATAATCTTCTTGAATTCATTAGTTATATATCGACTAAGAATATAATGTGATCATATAAAGAGCTGTATGATCTCTTATGTTGCGTCTTGAAGCATTCGCGATAGCAGAACTCCACTAGCAAAGGCAAAGTGGAGTTCTGCTATCGCGAATGCTTCAAGACGCAACATAAGAGATCATACAGCTCTTTATATGATCACATTATATCTTAGTCGATATATAACTAATGAATTCAAGAAGATTATTGTAAGCCCCTGAGGCAGCCGTTTTGAAACGGCAAAACTCGGCCAGAGTCGGGCTACCTTTGTGTCTCCACTGCAATAAAGGATTGTTTTAAGACTACAGGCATCTATTTCTTTTCTTTCATCCTGACGGCTATTATAGATCGCCTTCCTTCGTGCTTTTTGGGTACAAACTGTACTTTTACATCTAGCCCCGTGACGATCATGGGTCAGTGTGCCATGCATGTGAGAACCTATGGTGAGTTGAGTTACATTACATTATAAATGTCATAATTAAATGATAAGTGTGCACTAAAATCCAACCCCATCCATAACCCCACCCCCATATGACCAAAGCCCCGCCCTCACCCCACCCTCACGGGGCGAGGGCGGGGCGAGGGGTCACCGCAACATGAGGAACTGTATTGCGGGGTCACGGCATTAGAAAGGTTGAGAACCACTGCCCTAGAGGAAAGGTAAGATAGGGAATATATGATAGAGATATACCTTAGATGTATCAATGCACAGGATGTAGGTCTCTTTCAATAGAAAGGAGAGTCTGGAACAAAGGGTGATGGAATAAGGGTACAAGGGGGTAGACTGAGGAGTAATCTAAGATTGTATCTCTTTACAGAAAGGGTGGCAGATGCATGGAATGGCAGTGGTGGAGACAAGGATTGTATACAAATTTAAAAAAGCATGGGACAAACATAGTGGATCTCTGATGGATGGTAGAGTTAGGAACATAAGAAATTGCCATGCTGGGTCAGACCAAGGGTCCATCAAGCCCAGCATCCTGTTTCCAACAGAGGCCAATCCAGGCCACAAGAACCTGGCAATAATCCAAACACTAAGAAGATCCCATGCTATTGATGCAATTAATACTACAATAAACACGCATTCATCAAAATAACACATAAGTGAATTTTTCTATGGGACCATGCTATAAACCCTAACTGTTGATATCTTTTAGAGCATTCAATGTGCTCCATCAATAGCTCAAAGGGGTACGGTTTTAATCATTGGTCCAATTTTTTGAAGGATTTTTTTAAAGCAATTCACACAAAAAATTTTTAAAAGTGCACAACTTCCCTTAATCAAAAAAATGAATTCATGCCCAACACGGTAGCATGTTTTGCAAAGCTGCTGCTTCAGGGGTTGGAGTCAGTATGTTTCAGAATCCACAGATTTCTCTTTTCTTTTCAGTCCCGTAATTATTTTTCTGTAAAACAATAAACGCATGTTTCAATGTCTCAATAAATGTAGAACAAAAAAATGTAATGGGAAAGCAACTTACATGAGTTGACACGGCTGCTTATTTCTTCAAAAAGGCATTTTTACCAGTCACAATCTCGGCGTTTTCACAGAGTTAAAGAGCCAGTTTTTTAATTTGTTGCATGATGACGTTACGTAATAACGTAGCTTCAATGCTCCATCAGAGAAAATTTAAAGAGCTGCCAGAGATTGCCTGACAGAGAACTGACGTATTGACGTAAACGTGACAACTCCATTCGCAAGGATGTTAAAGAGGCATTCACAGGCGTACCTGAAAGAAAACTAAGTCCAAAGAACTCATGAATCAAATCGCTTAAAGAACATTTGAAAAAACAAACCCTTTCAGCGAAACGCCATCCATTCAATTTCTTAGTTGAGTCCACGAGGGACCACAGTAGGAAGCTTAAAAATCCATTTTTGCTCCTGTTGAAAGAGACGGGTAGCTCTACCTCCACCACGCCAATGAGGCAACACTTCTCCAAAATTGTCCACTTACAATCTTTAATCTGACGATCAAATTGCAAAAAGTGTTCAACTAGAGGGGCTTCTACCTTCCGTGTTTTCAAGGGAGATTTGTGTTCTGTCATTCGGACTCGAAAACTCCACTGTGTCATTCCTACATAAAGGAGTTTACAAGGACATACTATACAGTATACTACATAGTCCGTCTTACAGCAGCTCATTAACTTTGATTTTGCATATATTTTGAAGTGTAGACATTCATGTGTAAGTTTAATACATTCAAAACCAAAAGATTTTGCAAAGTCTGATTCCGACTTAAAGCAAGAAAAATGTGTGTGCTTAAAGCCCAATCTACTTCCAAAGTGGATTTTGAGAAATACGGTGCCCTCTCCTGCATCAGCCCCCAAGTCTGTACCCTTGGACTTTGTACTAATGTATACATTTCAAATGTTCTCCCATTCAGGCTGATACAGTAAAATTCGCGGGAGAGCTGGCACACGCACAGGCCACTCTCCTGTGCGCACGATTCAGTATATAAAATTATTCAAATGAGGGCCCGCGGTAAAAAGAGGCGCTAGGGATACTAGCGCGTCCCTAGCGCCTCTTTTTGGACAGGAGCGGCGGCTGTCAGCGAGTTTGACAACCAACGTTCAATTTTGTTGGCGTAGGTTCTCAAACCCTCTGACAGCCACGGGTTTGGAAACCAGACACCGGCAAAATTGAGCGTCCAGGTTTTCAACCCATAAGCCACTGGCCGATTTTTCAAAAAAAAATTTTTTTTTAATTTTTTTAACTTTTGGGACCTCTGACTTAATATCGCCATGATATTAAGTTGGAGGGTGCACAGAAAAGCAGTTTTAATGCTTTTCTGTGCACTTTCCCGGTGCCGGCAGAAATTAACGCCTACCTTTGGGTAGGCGCTAATTTCTAAAAGTAAAATGTGCGGCTTGGCTGCACATTTTACTTAGTGAATTGCGCACGGGAATAAACTAATAGGCCCATCAACATGCATTTGCATGTTGCGGGCGCTATTAGTTTCGGGGTGGGGGGGAGGTTGGACACGTGTTTTCGACGCACTATTACCCCTGAATAAGGGGAAACTAGCGCGTCTGTAAACTTATCGGCCTGATTATGAGCAAGGGTTTAGATTGTCACCCAAAACTGCACTATTTTTGCCAGCTTTCTATACAGAGCTGAAGAGGGGGCTCAGGGAAGCAGAATTATAAAAACAGTGGGCATTATCATAATAAAAGGTGCATGGCTTTCATTTTCATATAGTGGAAAACAAAGAAATAAAGCATAGAAGGAGTTAAAAGAAAGTAAATTTAGGATTAAGGACCCAAGAGAAGAATAGAGCAAAGAAAGAAATAAGTTCTCATCCTAAAGAATCAATGCCTCAAATTGCCAATCTTTACCAGCCCTGCATCCTAATCTTTTTAAAGGGATGCAACAAACTTTTGGACCACAAGCTGTAAGGCAGTAAAACCAAGGAGGAGACATGAGAGGGAGAGGGAGGGCTGGGCTACCTGCCCCACGCTGCGGGGCTGATCTTGCCGAAAGCTTGGCAGTGCAGCGGTTCCTTATCTTCCCACTGGGCTCAGGTGGCAGCTGCACAAGCAAAGTGACCTGAGGGCCATTGCTTGGCATCATCACTGCTTTACATCCCGTCATGCATCATGAAGGCGCCTTCTTTGGGACAGGAGACAGCAGGGGCCTAATGAATTAAAGGCTGAAAATATACTTTTGATTCATCCCAGCTTCCGAAACTTGGAAAAAGGGGATGGCAGGATCCGGCCCTGAGGTGTCGTCATCATAAATGCTCTGCTTGGCAGCCTAGTGCACGGTAATGCAAATAAGTAAATGAATGTGCAAATAATCCATCTGATGGACATTGTTTTAAGGATAGCATGAACTCTGTTTTTGCATTCAAGGACCAGAGTTTGCAAACTCTGTTTTCTAGTCTCTGGGGATTTTAGTGCACAATTTGGTAAGCGTACAAAAGACAAGCATGCAGACCTGTGTGGTTGGAAGGCACGGGGGGGAAAAAACCTCATTCATGGCAAAATACATCTCCCTATAATGTTTCAGTATTCTTTGGAAAGCATTTGCTGTACATCTTACACACAATGGAGAGCATAAACAGGCCGATGCAATATCCACACGGAAAAAACAGGCGCTCATAATGGAGTGCCCATTTTCCTCTACCAGGTGCGTGATGCAGTAGGCTAATGAGCTGTGTTAAAAAAGAGGCACTAGGGGAAACTGTGCGTGCCTAGTGCCTCCTCGGCATCAGGCACCCAGGAGAAGTGGCTCTGCATGGGTGAGGAAAACGGCATTCAATTTTATGAGCATGCGTTTTCCTAACTCGTGCACAGCCATGGGTTAGGAAAATGAACGCTCGTAAATCGAGCATCCGTTTTCCTAACCTCACCGCTGTCAAGACATTTATTTCTACGATATTAAGTCAGAGGAACTTTTGGGGCTCCTCAAGTCTTATTGCGAGCTCCGGGGCTGGCGTTAATTTTTGAGGGTTAAAATGTGTGTGTCGGGTGCACGGTTGTTTTTTACATGGGGAGGGGGAGGTAACTCCTAGTAGCCTCATCAACATGGCATTTACATGTGAGGAGTGCAATTAGCTATGCCCTAGTTTGGACGCACCGATCCCCTTATTGCATAAGGGGTTATGGATGCGCATCCAACCACGGGTTAACCTGCGCGCTAGCCTGAGCGCGCGGTATTGCATCGGCCTGAAAGTAAGTAAAGTGCTGCACTGCTGAACTTCCACTGAACTTATACATTCCAGGTGCCATCAGCTGAAAACACTAATAAAATGTAGTACAAGAAAACCACTGAAATAGCGAAACTCTTAAATTTATTATTGCACATTTCTTTCTCCATTGAACTACACTGCACATTGAAATCAGTTGTGAAAATGGAAGTTCTCCAGAGTGGAAGTATTTGAAGGGCTTCAGTGGACAATGTGTTTATCCTTGTCCAGAAATTATATTCTTCTAGTGGAAATCCTTTAATGTGACTTTATTAGGCATTTGGTCGCTTTCTAGCGGTACAATTAACGGAGCTTTTTGTCAATCCCCTCTGTAAATTGTTTGATTATTTTTTTTAGGGTATAGTTTGTATTTGTATGAGTCAGACTTAATACCCTAATGAGTTCCACATATATTGGGTAGGAGGTGAAATAGAGCAAGCTGCACTGGTATGTTATCCCTTTCAAGAAGTTGCCCTCCATTCTTTGCCCTCTTTTGTGCCATTATTTTTAATTTTTCTCATTTGCTAGATTTAAACACCATAGACATAGAGAATAAATAAATGAAAAACATTTATGGAATTCCTTTTGGAAATAAACACTCAGATTTGTTGTGCTCTTCTGTGAGGCAGGTAGGGGTGAACAAAAGAATGGGCATGTGAATGTTCGTACCTTGAGAAACATTTTGCTCACCTGGATGGTTTCTTCAAACCTATGTTCTTTTTTTGTGAGCAAAACGGTATACTATAAATTCAGGATCTCCCTCCCGGGTTCATGTCTTTCTGCTCTTAAAACTTTAGCCCTATCCTGCCTGCACATCTGGGATCCATGATGAAGCTGGTCATCCAACGGAGGCTGCTTCCTCCCCGTTCTGATCTGGAATGAGTCACATACATTCCAGCCAATCGGGGTCAGCCTATGGACAATATTCACTTTGAGAGGTGCAAGATGGTAACATCTGTCAAGGAGCAGGTAAGAGAGCTGTAGGAGAAGGTAGCCAGACTGAGGAACATGAGGGAAGATGAAGGTTTTGTTGACAGATTATACATGGAGATCATAATGTCCAGGATGAAGAGTTAGTTTGTGATCATGAGAGAGGAAGCAGAGAAGGAAGATAGAGCATTCCATGTTTTAGGGGTATGTACACAGGACATTTTTTTTTCATTTTGCTTTTCTCGTTTCAGGTTTTGTTTTGTTTAATGTTTGTTTATTTTTGTTCGGTTTGCTTGCTGAACCAAAATACACATTACATTGGAAAAAAACAAACCAGAAAAACCAAAATAATCCCCTCCTCAATGCCTTCTGTGTGGGGAGGGGGGGGGGGAGCGGTGTCTCCTGGATAAAAATGGGCAGGAAGGAGTTCCAGCTCTTCCTGCTCCTCCCATGTCTGGTCATATAATGGCACTGGCTGGCTTTGTGACTGGTGCTATGTTGTTGTTGAAGGATTTGTAGAGATTGTAGAGCTGAGCAGTTGGTTTCGATGGGACAATGAGCTAAGCCATATGGTTTGCCATCATGGTTCTATGTTTCTATTTTGTTTTACAGCTGTAAAGCCTTCGGCCATATAAGAACAAGGTGCCAATTGCAGAGCTGGCCAGTGCCTTTGTAACCAGACCTGGCAGGGGCGGGAGCTACTGGGACTTGCGTCTGTCCCTTTCTAACTAGAGAAACCCCACGAAAGGGGGTTTAAGTCTTCATTTTTTGATTTACTTACCACAAGGATCCGTGATTTTCTAGCGCTATACCAGCTCTACTCATAGTTTGTCACCACTAGTGTATACCGCTCATCACCTCCACTTCCTATTGGCTTTCACCAACTATGCCAAGATGTTAGAGAGGCGCTGACAGGCCGATGCAATAAGACTCAAGCTCTCCTAACGCGCGCTCATCCATATTCCTCAGTATTTAAATGAGAGTGAAATCAGAGAAGCATAAAAAAGGGCATGCTGAGGGTGAACTGTGCGTTTCTGGTGCTCAAAGGAGTTTATTGCATTGGGCACTTGTTGCAATGTGCGCTCAGTAGGAGTGTCGGTTTTCAAAAGCCCCAGTAACAAAGTATTTTCAGTTTAGTGACTGGAATATGTAACATAGCGATCTAGTAGCTGTATGACTCCTAGAGCAAATTGGATTCTCTGTATGTTGTGATGACATATATTGAATCAATGTAAGTATTATCCAAAAAGGATATGCATGAGCAGTCAAGACCTCCGAGGTCCTTTCTTCAGATGAGAATAATGTCTCTGATGTGACATCTGAAGAAGGGACCTCTGTGATTTCACAAGCTCATGTACAATAATTTTAGATAATTTGTATGCTGATCAAGCAAAAGGTTTCACAATCCGCATAGAATCCCATGACTGGAATGTAATTATCAGTGTTACGTTATTGTGTGTTATATGGTGACCCTCCCTTCAGGGTTCATTATATCAGTGGTTCTCAACCTTTTTCCCATGTGACACATGTGTGACACACTGCTCATTATAATAATGAGCAGTGTGTCACACATGTGACAAGGAAAAGATAAGTTCTCTTTCTGAACAGAAATTACATAAACAGCAAACCAGAGCAGCACCAACTTTTAGCACTCAAACAGTAACCATCTTACCTAAGAAAAGGCAACACTGAAAATATTATACCAGGCCTTAAAACTCCAATACTGATCCTGTGCATCACCCACCAAAAGACTTGCCAGCTACCAGCACCAGAGGGCCCATCCTGAAGAAAACGTGTCTAGTCAGGCAGAAGGCCTCAAGCCTGACCTGCCTGTTCCTGACCCCTGCATTCCCCCACCTTGGGGATATCAACAAATCAGCCAACGTGGCCGTGACTGCTGGTGAGAGCCCCTTGATAAGGAACTGGTAGCACATCACTGATTGTGTAAGAATCAACTGTACAGTGCAATTCCTTGGTTCTTCCTATGTGGTTGGTGTCCCCATAATACCAGCAGGATCTCAGTAACACTAGTGTCCTGTGTTTTTACAGAATTATTCTCAGGGTGGGGGAGGCTGATTGTGATCTTTTAATTTGATTATCAAAATCTCTAGGGAAGACATGATGAATCCCAGACCCATGTGCCTTTGTCCTAAATCTTTTAAGCAACTAGAATGCGTCTGCTAAAGAAGTTAATAGGAGTTGAAAGCAGTCTCAAAAAGGTGAGTTTTTAGACTGGATGGGATACACCTGTGGAGAGTGAGGGAGAAGGAAAGATAAGATCCAGGTGTGAGAGGAGGCCTTTAAATTAGACTTATCAGGGTATGATGACAAAAGCCTGTAGGAAAGCAGGACATTTATTTATTTATTTATTTAAAGGCTTTTATATACCGAAGATCATGTACTAGAACATATCGCTTCGGTTTACAGAGAACCAACAACTGGAAATTATAGCAAACAAAAATGAATGATTACATTGAACATGGAATAAATAATAAGGATTAAAGAGAACCTCGAGAAGGCATAACATCCAAACATAAGAACTATACTATAGTATTAGGTAATAAAGACTTTTAAGTAAAAGCTCTTGTGAAGAGCCAAGTCTTCAGTTTTTTCTTGACATGTAAAAACCATAATGAAGTTATGGGAATTAGATTTTATTTATTTATTATTTATTTATTTAGAGATTTTTATATACCGTGGCACGTACAGGACATCACCTCGGTTTACAGCAAACAATAATTCAGCAACAGGCTTTACAAAAAGATATTAAACGGAGCAGTACATGCAACAAGCTTAACAATCAACTTAGCATCTGGAACCATTTTTTTTTTTTAATGTAGTGACATGTAGTGAGAGCTCTACTAGCAGTTGGATAAGCTGAAACAGTAATATACCGGAAGATATTTAAAATACTGAATGGAAACCTGAAGGCTGAGAATGAGGAAGAGAAAGGGAATTGGTCAAGTGATAACTGGAGAACTGATGCAATTTCTAGGAAGGAACAGATAGGAAATAAGAGAGAGAGAGCTACCTCGTAGTCATGTGTAGTCTTTCCTACAAATGCATTTTCCTGGAAACCAAAATGGTGGAAGGGGACATTGTTGTGTCTACAAGAACTAAATCATGTTTCAGTGAAAATCAGGTGACTATACCAGGATATACTCTTTTTGTAAAGGACAGGATAGGTAAACAAACAGGAAAAGAATTGCAGAGCAGTTCATATGAGCGCTATTTTTGTAGAAACCCTCGCTACCCCCTATGATTGTAAAAACATGTTATAAGTTAGTTTAAATTTTGTCCTACCACCATCCCTTAATAGGGCCAACCGGGGGAACGGTGGCAACTGGATCTTTGGGGGGGTCCTGTGCTGCCGTGGTAGTCCTGCTCCCAATGTCTAACATAACTTTCCATTCCTCAGGAGCACCGGCGGGGCAGAAGCTGCAGTGGCCATGCATGAAGACATCTGCACCAACAATATCAAATGTATTGATAGTACCTCCAGTCACTGTATATCATGATAATCCCTTATGACCATCACAGCTAGGCACTACTGGCTCAATCAGCCTTCTACTTGCCTTATATATAATCATATGGTCAAAACATGATTCTGTTTTTTTACAAATAATACTTGAATGGTTATGAATGACCATATTCTGCCATAAATTACCAGAAGCGATAAGTGCTTTAATTTTCTAATTGTATTATTACACAGAGGGACTGAAAGAGGTGCTCCCTAGAAGAAGAGAAATAGGAGATACAATAGAAAACATTCAAATATCTAGCTATTTTCATTAAAGTGCCAAAAGGAAGCATTTTCCATAGAACGAACAGTTCATATCAGATTGTGCCTCATTGAGACCTGCCAGAGCTGTCTGGGGGATGTTTCTTCCACCTGCCTCCCCTTGAGGTTCCTGTTTTTGCTCTCTTGCTGCTGGGGTGCTGATGGCACTGAGGCCCCGAACGTCCCACTGAAATCACTGCAGACCATCTTGAAGAGGCAGAGCACAGAGCGGGTGGGTTCCACTCAGGCAGTTGCTCCCGAAGGGGCAAACTTAAGGGGAGTCATCTGTAAGGGAGCTCCTTCTGAAGCAACCATGAGATTGGGGAGATTTCGTTAAGTTTTAGGGACGAGGTCTTAATTATTATTAAGTTACATGGGTAGGATGTTTATTACTTCTTGTTTAGCAGTTTGGCTTCCCTAGTGAGAGTAGGGTGAGTTGAATTTTGCCATTAGATTAATAATATATTATGTTTTTAATTGCTTGTATGTACTTTAAATAATATATTAAATACATAATGCAAGAAATATATCAGAATATACCATGTCTATTGTATTAATTTGTGCTGTAAACTAGTTTGTGCCAAACTTTGTTCAGGAAAGCAGACTATAAAGTACTCTAACTTATAATATATATAAAGCTGAAGCAAGGAAAATCCAAATGGAATGTACAAAACACTTTTTCATTGGAAGAATGGTGGACACCTGGAATAGACTTCCAACAGAGATCATGGGGCTGATGTAATAAGCCACGTTAAACCATCCGTCAGGTTTTGCACTTATTTTTGAACAATTTTTCCCACGCTAATCTTATTCCTGAATGTTGTAAAGTGTTTACAACAAGGAGAAAATTAATCTTGCAGATTACTGTTCTCAAACTGATATCAATAACAACAAAAGGAACAGTAACCATATAAGTGTGAAAATGGCAAAAAAACTTCTAATGTGTGGAAAATTATTTGTGTTAGGGCGTCAATAAGCCGGGGACCAGTGTAAGACCACCTCAAAAGTGTAGTAGCCCGGTCCTCTCTCTAGTAAAGTGTTTAACACCAGAAAAACTACTACAAGAACCCACGCAAAAACCTGCAGCTGGTTTAGCGGACCCATGCAAATTACATGTAAAGGAGGCTTTTAGCTATTTATGGGCAATGTACAGAGCTGTGCTAGCATGGAAACAGTTAGCGGCTGTCTGCACAGGTTTTTTAGCGCCTGGGTCAGGACAGGAGTAAACGTTAAAGCACATGACTGGTGGCCATTTTACCCTTGCTGGCATTTGTGAGGTTGGGTCTCTGTGCAGCTCTGGTGTAATCGTGGATTACGTGCACTTTTTTTCTGATGCTCCGGTACATTTTGCAGAAACCTTACAGCATGGCAGAAGAGAGAGGCTACTGGCTGAGAGAAGGCAGTAGCTTGCTGAAGAAGAGAGGAGTGCCCAAGAGGAGCAGGTTGACCTGGCTCAAGCCGTTCCCAGAAGGGCACACAGGCAGTGGATATTCCACCTGAGGACAACGCTGCTGGGGATGCTGGAGACTAATGTAAAAATTAAAAAATATTTCTTACTTGCAATATTTGAAGTGGACTATTGAAAGCCTGTGTTCAAGCGACCATCGTACAGCGCTGGGTCCAGTATATCTTATCTGCTGTTCCATGAGCGTGAGCTTCTATGTGCTGGAAATTATAATCGTCAGTCACTTGAAAACTAGGTGATTTTTTTGTTTATGCAAAACTACATTTTATGCAAATGAGTTCTTTTGGTGAAAGTGCTCTTATCTGATGGTTGCAGCTGTAGCTGTATGTGAGTCCTGATGAACTTGACTCCGCGTTGGTTTGAAAGCTGTATGCTTGTTCCGATGATGAATGTATGATTTATTTATTGTACTCCTTCCCCTTCTTAATGCTGTCTTAAACTTCCGACACTGCAGCGTTTTGGAGAATACTCCTTCTTCAGGGGAAACAGCCAACTTCATATATTCTCACATGTTCAACGTGAGCGTATGTATTGTCATCAGCTCAGCTCCTATGTAAAAATGTGACTAATTTTTTACTTTTTTCTTTTTGTACTTTAACAAATGTATAGTCCAACTTACTTAGGCTCTTAAAATATTTATGAAAAGAAAAGAAAATTCTCACCTCAACATTTTGCAATGATAATCAACGCTTTTCTATGATGTCTTTATTCTTATTTTTCTCCACAGCGTCTGACACCATTTAAGAGCCTAAGTAATTTGGACTATACATCTGGGAGACTAAGTCCTGCAGGATAAAATTACCTCTGGCTCCAGAATCCAGGAACGTCATCGTCTCAAAGGAGCCTCTGGGATATTCCAAGGTAACAGGGACAGTACATTGAGGAGCAGTAACACAGCTTAAGAGAAGCTCCTCCCAATCTCCTAGGCTTTGGCGTTTTCCGCACGCTTCTGGCAGCGTGCCAAAAAGTGGCCCTTCTGGCCACAATACAAGCACAACTTCAGCGAAGCCGATGTTGCCTTTCTTCAGCAGAGAGTGTGGCCCGTCCCAGCTGCATAGGTTCGCAGGTGGGAGCATCAGGATGAGAACTCTTGGGCGAGGGTACAGGTCTCGACCCACGAGCTGGACTATGGTGAGAGGAGCGTTGCTCCTTGGCCCGTTGTTAGGCGGCGGTCAACGTGGGCAGCCATCTCGATCAAGGCGTTGAGGTCCTCCGGCAGATCTCGAGCAGCAATTTCATCCTTTATGCGTCCGGAAAGGCCTTCCAGGAAGATGGCCTAAAGCCTACCATCTTGCCAACCTACTTCTTGAGCTAAAGTCTGAAACTCCATTGCATAATCTGCCAAGGAGCGAGCCCCCCTGACGAAGCTGCAGCAGGTCAGACGTAGCCGTGGCTACTTGGGCAGGCTCATCAAAGGCCTAGCGAAAGTTCGTGATGAACAGTTGTAAGTTCGTTAGCAAAGAATCATTGTTTTCCCAGAAGGGAGAAGCCCAAATTAAGGCTTTCCCATCAAGCAGGGACAGGATATATGCCACTTTCACTGCATCCGAGGGGAACTGCTGAGGCAACAAGGAGAATCATACAAAACATTGGTTCAAGAAGCCGCGGCAGGTCCTTAAATCACCAGCGTAATGAGAGGGTGCCGGTAGCTGAGTCTTAGAGGAGCTGTGACCCTCAGGGGCCCCGCCAGCGGAAGGCAAGGACTCCAGGCGCGAGGATAGCCATTCCACCGTGGCTGCCAAAGTATCTATGCAGCTCTGGTGCTGTAGCATCCGCCGGGCTATCCCGGGCAGATCTGAGGGAGCAGGTGCATCCGCTGAGTCCATGGCCTTGCAATCTGTTATGGGAGTCTCTGTTTAGTGGACCCTTGGGCCGACCTGCTGGAGACTGGGAAAGATGGTCAATGTCTCTAGTGAATAGCAGGTCGGGAGGCAGATGTTCAGGCAGGACGTAGATGCTCTTCACCCTGGAAGCTGCTACTCCCCCAGGAGGAACCCATAGAAGCCCAACCGCTGGGACTTAGGTGGCTTTACCCTTGGAAGCCGAAGCCCCCCCGGGAGGAGCCCGTAGGGGCCCGACAGCTGGGACTTAGGCGGGTTGTGGATCAGGACAGGTAACTAGAACCAGACTAGGACAGTAGCAATACTGTAACTGGGTTCGGGTTCTGGAACCCAAGAACTGTAGCAAGACGCGGGTACTGGAACCAGGCAGGAACTGTAGCAGGATTCGGGTACTGGAACCAGGCAGGAACTGTAGTAGGACTCGGGTACTGGAACCAGGCAAGAACAGTAGCAGGTACTGTAGCAGGCAGGCAGGAAACAAGCAGGTACTGTAGCAGGTAGGCAGGCAGGAACCAAGCACGAACGGAGCAACGAAGCAAAGCGAGTCACTCCGGGGCACAGCGCAACAGGTAACCAGGAGGCTAACCCGTTGCAAGGCAAAGACTGGATAGCCACGGCCAGCTTATCAAGGCCACGCCGTCTGATGTCAGAAGTTGGGCGGAGTCACCACTGGTGGGAAACGGCCTAGAAAAGCGTCCAAGTGGCGCTCGCGCGCCTAGGAGCCGGGCATCCATGGGAGGGCTCACAGCGGCGCAGCCCCAGCGGGGACGCCGCCAACCAGGCCGCAAACCAGGCCTCTGGAAGCGGGAGCAGGTCCAGGAACCCAGAGGTAAGGGCCTGGCCGCGGTGTTCGCGGCCAGAACCGCAACAGGCTCTCCATGAATGGAAGACAACAGTAGTGGATCTTTTAATTTGATGAGAGGAATCCTCAAGTATTCCACTAAACGTCTAGTAATGAAGTTACCTCCTGCCCCTGAGTCCACAAGGGCAGGAGTTTGAACCGTGACTGGTCCATAGGTCAGGGAGACTGGGAGAGAGAGCGGAGAAGAGGATGCGGTAAGGCCCAAGAACAGTTTTCCCGCCGAGCTTGAGTCCCGTCCGTTACCCGGACAAATGAGGCAGATAGAGACATCATGGCTGGGCTGCGTTTCTTCTGAAATTTTCTCCTTTGAGGTCAAATGATCATGACCAAGTTGCATCAGTTCCTCAATATCAACAGCAGGAATTGCTGGACCAATCCAAGGTGCAGGGGTACTGGCCTGTTTCCACCCGGTTAACACCCTAGGAGAGAGTTCCTTCACCTTGAATTGGAGCCGACAGTCAATCCAAGTGGCTAACGCTATTAATTCTTCCAGCGAGTCAGGTGTCTGACGGGCAGCCAGCTCGTCCTTCACGCAGGTGTCCAGGCCTCTGCAAAAGAGTGTCTTCAAACATCTGGGGTCCCAGCGAAGTTCCGCTGCAAGAGTCTTAAATTCTATGGCAAATTCAGCCAGGGATCTGTTGTCTTGCTTCAAGTCCACTAAAGCAAACCTGGCAACAGATGTATGAGCAGGGTCATCAAAACGGATTTAAACAAGTCCGTAAATCCTTCTATGTCCTGCAAGATAGGGTCCTTGCGTTCCCACAAGGTAGAAGCCCATGAGAAAGCTTTCCCATCCAAGTAAGACAGAATGTAGCTGGTCTTAGAGGGGCCTGTGGGAAACAATGCAGGTTGTAGAGTGAAATGCAGGCTGCACTGGTTCAAGAAGCCTTGAGACTTCTGGAGTTCTCCGGAGAATCGAACAGGCGCCGCTAGTGGAACAGCTGACTTGAAAGTTACCTCTGGTAACTGGCCTTCTTGTATAGAAGCTGTGCTTTGTGCTTTCTGTGTATGAAGTTGGTGAAAAGCTGCAGTAAGTTTCTCCAACGTTTCTTGCTATTCTGAAAGGCATTGAGCCAGGCCCGGTATAGCCTGCAAGGCAGAGAGTTGTGCCGGATCCATGAAATGCTGCAGTAAGTCTCCCCAAGGTTTCTTGCGGCTCTGAGATAAGAACATAAGAACATAAGAAAATGCCATACTGGGTCAGACCAAGGGTCCATCAAGCCCAGCATCCTGTTTCCAACAGTGGCCAATCCAGGCCACAAGAACCTGGCAAGTACCCAAAAACTAAGTCTATTCCATGTAACCATTGCTAATGGCAGTGGCTATTCTCTAAGTGAACTTAATAGCAGGTAATGGACTTCTCCTCCAAGAACTTATCTAATCCTTTTTTAAACACAGCTATACTAACTGCACGAACTACATTCTCTGGCAACAAATTCCAGAGTTTAATTGTGCGTTGAGTAAAAAGAACTTTCTCCGATTAGTTTTAAATGTGCCCCATGCTAACTTCATGGAGTGCCCCCTAGTCTTTCTACTATCCGAAAGAGTAAATAACTGATTCACATCTACCCGTTCTAGACCTCTCATGATTTTAAACACCTCTATCATATCCCCCCTCAGTCGTCTCTTCTCCAAGCTGAAAAGTCCTAACCTCTTTAGTCTTTCCTCATAGGGGAGTTGTTCCATTCCCTTTATCATTTTGGTAGCCCTTCTCTGTACCTTCTCCATCGCAATTATATCTTTTTTGAGATGCGGCGACCAGAATTGTACACAGTATTCAAGGTGCGGTCTCACCATGGAGCGATACAGAGGCATTATGACATTTTCCGTTTTAATCATCATTCCTTTTCTAATAATTCCCAACATTCTGTTTTCTTTTTTGACTGCCGCAGCACACTGCACCGACGATTTCAAGTGTTGTCCACTATGACACCTAGATCTCTTCTTGGGTTGTAGCACCTAATATGGAACCCAACATTGTGTAATTATAGCATGGGTTATTTTTCCCTATAGGCATCACCTTGCACTTATCCACATTAAATTTCATCTGCCATTTGGATGCCCAATTTTCCAGTCTCACAAGGTCTTCCTGCAATTTATCACAATCTGCTTGTGATTTAACTACTCTGAACAATTTTGTGTCATCTGCAAATTTGATTATCTCACTCATCGTATTTCTTTCCAGATCATTTATAAATATATTGAACAGTAAGGGTCCCAATACAGATCCCTGAGGCACTCTACTGTCCACTCCCTTCCACTGAGAAAATTGCCCATTTAATCCTACTCTCTGTTTCCTGTCTTTTAGCCAGTTTGCAATCCACGAAAGGACATCGCCACCTATCCCATGACTTTTTACTTTTCCTAGAAGCCTCTCATGAGGAACTTTGTCAAACGCCTTCTGAAAATCCAAGTATACTATATCTACCGGTTCACCTTTATCCACATGTTTATTAACTCCTTCAAAAAGTGAAGCAGATTTGTGAGGCAAGACTTGCCCTGGGTAAAGCCATGCTGACTTTGTTCCATTAAACCATGTCTTTCTATATGTTCTGTGATTTTGATGTTTAGAACACTTTCCACTATTTTTCCTGGCACTGAAGTCAGGCTAACCGGTCTGTAGTTTCCCGGATCGCCCCTGGAGCCCTTTTTAAATATTGGGGTTACATTTGCTATCCTCCAGTCTTCAGGTACAATGGATGATTTTAATGATAAGTTACAAATTTTTACTAATAGGTCTGAAATTTCATTTTTTAGTTCCTTCAGAACTCTGGGGTGTATACCATCCGGTCCAGGTGATTTACTACTCTTCAGTTTGTCAATCAGGCCTACCACATCTTCTAGGTTCACCGTGATTTGATTCAGTCCATCTGAATCATTACCCATATGAAAACCTTCTCCATTACGGGTACCTCCCCAACATCCTCTTCAGTAAACACCGAAGCAAAGAAATCATTTAATCTTTCCGCGATGGCCTTATCTTCTCTAAGTGCCCCTTTAACCCCTCGATCATCTAACGGTTCAACTGACTCCCTCACAGGCTTTCTGCTTCGGATATATTTTAAAAAGCTTTTACTGTGAGTTTTTGCCTCTACAGCCAACTTCTTTTCAAATTCTCTCTTAGCCTGTCTTATCAATGTCTTACATTTAACTTGCCAATGTTTATGCTTTATCCTATTTTCTTCTGTTGGATCCTTCTTCCAATTTTTGAATGAAGATCTTTTGGCTAAAATAGCTTCTTTCACCTCCCCTTTTAACCATGCCGGTAATTGTTTTGCCTTCTTTCCACCTTTCTTGATGTGTGGAATACATCTGGACTGTGCTTCTAGAATGGTTTTTTAACAATGACCACACCTCTTGGACATTTTTTACTTTTGTAGCTGCTCCTTTCAGTTTTTTTCTAACAATTTTTCTCATTTTATCAAAGTTTCCCTTTTGAAAGTTTAGCACGAGAGCCTTGGACTGGACCAGGCCCGGTATGGCCTGCGAGGTGCAGAGTTGTGCCGGATCCCAAGGGGTAATGACATCTGAAATTTTAAGCCGGTTTCACTGGAGTTAATGGCTTCCCATACTTTTAAGCTGGATTCACTGGAGTTAGCAATCTGTTCAATGCTGCTCCTCCAAGGGGAGGAGCTAGCAATATATAATACTTCGTAGGCAGAGCTAATGGTCTGTAGTGGGTTGGCTCCCACAGAGTGGCAGTCTGAATGATACCGCTCATAGTGTAAGGAATAAACACTTAGTAGAATTGGTGAATCCCTGGGCCGATGGCAGATGACAGCGCCCCCAGGAGGAGATCCTGAGAGGAACCATCGGCTAGGCTGGAGTATGAGACAAACACAAATAGTTCTTTATTAGACTGGAAGTTGAACCACCAGAGGTGGCAGTAGTGAGTTGATGTGCCCGGCAGGACCGTCGTCCCTCAGATACTGGAACAGCGATCCCTGGAAGCGGAGCTGTAGAGAACCTGAAGATATAGTGAGTAGGCAGGCATGCAGAGTACAAGTACCGAACCCGATGGTAACACTCATGCAAAGGTCTCAGGAAGCCCAAGAGCTGGGAGGTATAGGCCCTCGAGGAGCGAGTACCTGGTTCCAGGGAAGGCTCTGAGGGGGAGATGGTGAAGACTCACAGATGTAGCAAGTAGTGAAGCAGAAGTAACAGCAGGCAGTCCAGGAATAAGGGCCCTCGAGGAGCGAGTACCGGTTCCGTCAGTAACCTGTAAAATAAGAGAGAGAGCAAGGCCCCCGAGGAGCGCATACCTCTGGTAAGTTGGATGCAGAGTAGCTTAGGTCGCAAAACCATCCGTAGGTAAACCTTTGCTAACTCGCCATGTTAGCAATTGCCGAATCCTTTTATCTCAGTTGCAGGTGACATCATCTTCGGGGGACACCCCCAAAGTTTGCGCCATTGCTGGTACTTCCGTTGGGGCCACGCTGCGCGTGTGCCCTTAGGTTTGCAGGAACTCGGGGGTCGCAGCAGCTAGTCCTCCCAAGGGTGAAGAGGGAGGCGCCAATAAGGTAAGGAGTGCAGGAGGAGGGCGTCGGGAACCAACGGACACATTACCTCTTCCCTAAACGTTTTAAGTTCTAAAGTTTCCCAAAGCAATATTTACTGATCCTCTTCAGCCACCAGCAAGATGATCCTCTCCTCTCAAACCGCCTCTCACCCTTCACCAATCTGTCCTAGAAGTCTCTCTCTCTCTCTCTTCTCCTCCACCGTCCATCCCCACCATTCTCTCTTTCTCTTCCCTTCACCAGTCCATCCCCATCAGTCTCTCTTCCTCTCAGTCCATCCCCTCCAATCTTTCTCTCTCTTCCCATCCATCAGTCCCTCTCTCTTTGTCCTTCCACCACCTCCTTCTAACTCCTCCACCAGTCCATCCCCACCAGTTTGTTTCTCTATCCCTCCACCGTCCATTTCCACCAAGTTTGCCTTTCACTCTCAGTAAATTTCTATGAATCTGCCTCTCACTTTACCAATATCTTTCCTTCCCCCAGTCCATCCCTACCAGTCCCTCACTCTCATCCCCTCTACCAATCTCTTTCTTGCCAGTTTATCTCTCTCTCCACCAGTCCATCCTGGTCAATCTCTTGCTTTCCCTCCACCAGACCATCTCCATCAATCAATCTATCTCTCTCTCCCTCTAGCAGTCTATCTCTACCTGATGGTCTTTCTCTCCCATTTTGCCAGTCTTTCTCTCTTTCCCTCCCCCAGTCCATTCCCCCCAGTTCCTCCAGATCCAGCTGTGTGGCTTCCTGTAGTTACACTACATAAGTTATGGAATATAAGTACATTCTTGCACAGTTACGGCTATGCTTTGCAATCATACGTATTCTTTTTATATCAGTAAGCATCATTTAATATGTTTTATATATTATGAATGAGCCTGGTGTGCATATAATTATTTCTCTACTAGCTGTACCCGGCCACGCGTTGCCGTGGCTCAGTCTGGTTTAATTTCACAATGCGCATTAGCTCTGCTCCGGCCATCACAACTCCCTCCCCCCCTTCCCCGGCGGTGGACGGACTGGCTCGGCGACTCTTTTACCCTTTCCTCCTCCTGTGTGTAACTGTCCGGGAGTCCATACTCCCCCCCCCTTCCCAGCGGTGGAGGAATGGGCTGAACCGTATCCCGGAGCGGCGACTCGTCTGCCCTTTCCTCCTCCTCTCTGTGATACCCGGCACGTAGTGCAGAGCTCTATGGTCCTCACATGCGCTGTAGAGCAGCTCTCTACTGCGCATTTGCGGTCCGTTGGTCAGAGATAGCGTATGTTGCTTTTATGTCCAACAGATGGCGCTGTTTTTGCAAAAAATCATGTTTTTACCTGTCACAGGTGTGACAGCTATATAATATAGGTATATAAAAACATGCGCGAAATCGAATGCAACGTTGTGTCAAAATTTCAAAGCAATCGGTGAAGAACTTTCGGAGATTTAAGATTTGAACAAACAAACATTTACATTTTTATTTATATAGATTACATTAATCACTTTTCTATATATGGCACATAACTGCAGGTAAATTAAAAATAAAAAGGAAATGTGGGCATCTGCGAATATTTTAGAGGTTGAAAAGGAGTCCACATTCCTAAAAAGGTTGGGAACCCCTGCTCTAGACCAAGGATGCTGGGCCAGCGATATCCGAAACGAGACCTAGCATTCCTTGTTCAAGAAACTACCAAATCACTGTGGAAGTCTCTGCACCAAGGATGCTAGCCCTGTGACCTCCATGAAATAGAAGCCCAGCATCCTTGGTCCAGAGACTTCCATGTGACTGGGGTAAGGAGAGTTAGGTACCATTTTGAAAATTATTACCAACTGTCCCAGGGCTAGGGTACACACTGGGCCCCAACACTGGATGGTTTTTTTTCATTTGGGAGGTTAGGGGGTATGGGAAGGGAATTCAGTGGTTGGGTAATCCACTAGACCCCAATGAGGTTTTCTAAAATTTGGGGGATCGAGCAGAGGGGGAGGTTTAGGGGACCCTATACTCCAATGATTATTTTGTTATCATTGGGAGGGGAGGAAGGGGGGACCCTTGAGGACATTTTAGTAATGAAAGGGGTAGGGGATACCTTTATTGAATTTTGACAGAGTTGGGGGCCAGTATCATGTGAATTGCTAACTTCTATTTGGCATTTTTCCATGTGAATTGCTAACATCTATTTGGCATGTTGGGACCGCCTCAGCAGTCCTGGGTCGAGGAGAACATCAACTTTGACCCTCACACACCTTTCTTCAATTTTTACTGGCTTTTTAAAAAGAATTTGCATTGCCCTTTATGTCTAACGTGTGAGTCTTGGGACCCGGGTTAATTCGTTAATAATAGATTGCCTATTCATGAGCTGCTTTGCATGGATTTGCAAAATTCATGCATGCAAATGGCATTTAAAGCAGCTCTTTGTAATAGGAGAGGAAATTTGGGCAGGGTTTGCAAGATATTGCATTTTTCGCACAATATCATCGCAATAGTACCATATCGTGCAATGAACAGCATATATCGCGCAAACTACACTGTTAAATGCATGTTAGATCCCTACTGCGGCTTGATGCATCTCCCAGTTTGAGCAGTACAGAACAAGTTAATAAGGAACAGTTTTTTACACTATCAAATATTACTAGGACCAGGGGACACTGCCTGAAACAAAAAGGAAGCAAATTAAAAACTAATTTATTTAAGAAAGCATTTTTTTTCAGTCAGCACATAATTAATCCTTGGAACTTGCTGTCAGAAAAGTTGGTTGTTAGTTTAACTGAGTTCAAAAAAGGTTTGGAGAAGTTTCTGGAGGACAGATCCATAAACAATTACTAGCCAGATGGATTTTGGTTTCTCCAGCTTTAAATTGTTGTGGAAAGCAACAGGAAACAGATTTTCCTATTTGAGACTGGCCAGTGTTGGAGACAAGACACTGGGCTTGATGGACCACTGCTCTGATCCGGCTTGGCATTTCTTATATCCTAGTTCCCAAGGGCCATGAAAGTCAGAATTGTTCTAGCCAACTTCATTTTGACTAAACCTCCTGCATCCACAAGTGGATTCTAATTTTGTATATAATGCTTACCATGTAAGCACTTACGTTTCTGATTATTTGCTTTGTTCTCCAGTTAGAAATTGTTTAACCTATCCTTTTCTCTAACAACCAAGTTCCACATTCCCTGTTATAATGTAATTTCTTGCTTCCATTGTTAACTGGTTTTTCCCCCCTAGTTCATTGTAAACCGGTACGATAAGACCTGGTCTTGAGCATCGGTATATTAAAAGAATTTAAATAAATAAATAAAATAAATAGCTAAAAGGAGGTCAACTGTCTGTCCCTCTACTTCAGTTTTTAAGTTGTTTTTCAGTTTATTAGCTCTTTTTCCTAGTCAGTCCCCTTTTTTGCACACAAGCAGTATTTATATAAATGGCTAACATTTAAAATCAACGAAGCCATGTACTCTGGAAGGTGCTCTGGGACCAATTAAAGTTTGACGTCTACACTGCTTTTGTGTTCCATTAGATCTACTTGAGGTGTATGATCTTCAGCACTCAAGGAGTCTTTTTCAAGCCCTCTCATAACTTCAGAAGACACAGCCTGTGTCTATGGCATATTAGGGAGGCCTACTGTGCTGTCAGTAGAGCTCAAAGACACTTATCTCTCATCCTCTCTCTCTCTTTCTCTCTCTGAGTTTAGTCCTTGCATTAGGTAGAGAGGCAAATCAAATGAAGAGGACTAGGAGGCATGTGATGCAAGAGAGGAGATCTGGTTACAGAAAGAAAGGGGAAAAAGCGAGATAGGACGATCAAGAATGGCAATGCAGCAAAACTGCTTTTAGTGATAATTAATAATTAACATTCTAATGACGCTTGGTGACAGGAAGAGTTTGGAGCAGAGCACTTGTGCATAAGGTGACAACGATATTCATGAGGTCAGGAAAGGGCCTTCATTTGCTTAGGATTCTTACACTGATAGCTCAGTTGGGACAAGCAAAGCACATCACACAATACTCTGTGGCAAACATTAATGACATTGGAAAAACCTTTTTTTTTTTTTTTTTACATTCCCACCAATAAAAATCAATCCAAAAAATATTGTCAGATTTTGAGTTTGGTTGAGGTCTGTGGAACTTACACCAAAAGGAATTGTACTTTTTCCACATTGCAGCATTCAACACATTCAGTCCTTCTCATCTGTCTTATTACCCATGGAGTGCAGGCTGGTGAATCTTTATGCATCTGCTTCTGATTCACTACATAAAGAAACAACTCGGTTGTTGTCATTTGCAATGAATTTGGTGCACATTATTTCTCAAGTTGCTATGCTTTCACGACTCATTTGACTTCTACTGTAAGAAGCAAGATGCTTCCTCCTCACTACACTTCATTGAAGTGTAGATTGCTGCTTCATACCAGGTAGAAAGAGTTGATTATGAATACTAACACAGACAGACTGTTCTTTTTCAGTTCCTGTTCTTTTTCATGCAGCTGTAGCTTGAAGCAAACATAAAACTTTGCTACTTTGATCTGGCCTGTTGCTCAGTGGCAGTGCTGTGCCATGTGGAAGGTCCCCAGTTCCATCTTTATATAGGGTCATCGACTCACTGGGTTGGCTTGGACTGGAGTGCTGCAGAGGCAGCATTCACAGCGTTCAAGTGATAAGTGAGGGAATCATGGTCATTGCTCAAGGATATTATCAACTAGCAGCTGGATTCAGAGCCCATGACTGCAGAATTCAGAGGAAGTCCTGGTGCATGGTCAATGGAAGAAGGTCTATCACAGCAATAACCAGACTAGGCACATAGATGGGGGAGGGTAGTTATAAAATAGAGAACTCCCCACAAGTAGTTACAAATGAAGGCTCATAGTGCCAAATCCCAGTACTGGCTTCGATTGAGCTGGAATACAAAAGCCGGAGAAGGAAACTACCATGTGAATAACCCCACAAAATCTTTGCTGCATTTCATTGTTTAATCAACTCTCCTCCCTGTAAACTAGCATAATGCAGAGACTCTCAGCGAAGTGAAGAAGAGAGTGTAAAGTACTATTAAGAATATAGGACGGTCGGAACTGCCACAATTAACTGATAGGAATATTGTCAGCTCTACAGGTGCATAACTTAAACATCTTAAGAGCTTTAATTTTACAATTGTTACAATAGAAAACTATGGTCCATCTTCAGTGGCCTGGACGCTGCCGCTCACCTCAGGGCCGGCCCTGCAGCCTGGTTCCTGCTCCTGCATACCTCGGAGTCTTCGGCACAGCAGGGCCACTGTCCAAGGTCCTGCCCCTTCTCCTAAGGGAAGAAGCCGTGCCTCTTCTCCTTTATATATAGGGAAAAATAACCATTGCTGTAGTTACACAATGTTAGGTTCCATATTAGGAGCTACCACCCAGGAAAAAGATCTAGGCATCGTGGTGGATAATACTTTAAAATCATCGGCTCAGTGTGTGCTGCAGCAGTCAAAAAAGCAAATAGAATGTTAGGAATTATTAAGAAGGGAATGGTTAATAGAACAAAGGAAATGTCATAATGCCTCTATATCGCTCCATGGTGAGACCACACCTTGAATACTGTGTATAATTCTGGTCGCATCTCAAAAAAGATATAGTTGCAATGGAGAAGGTACAGAGAAGGGCAACCAAAATGATAAAGGGGATGGAACAGCTTCCCTATGAGGAAAGGTTGAAGAGTTAGGGCTGTTCAGCTTGGAGAAGAGACGGCTAAGGGGGGATATGATAGAGGTCTTTAAGATCATGAGAGGTCTTGAACGAGTAGATGTGACTCGGTTATTTTCACTTTCGAATAATAGAAGGACTAGGGGGCATTCCATGAAGTTAGCAAGTAGCACATTTAAGACTAATCGGAAAAAAATCTTTTCACTCAACGCACAATAAAGCTCTGGAATTTGTTGCCAGAGGATGTGGTTAGTGCAGTTAGTGTAGCTGGGTTCAAAAAAGGTTTGGATAAGTTCTTGGAGGAGAAGACCATTAATGGCTATTAATCAATTTTACTTAGGGAATAGCCACTGCTATTAATTGCATCAGTAGCATGGGTTCTTCTTAGTGTTTGGGTAATTGCCAGGTTCTTGTGGCCTGGTTTTGGCCTCTGTTGGAAACAGGATGCTGGGCTTGATGGACCCTTGGTCTGACCCAGCATGGCAATTTCTTATGTTCTTATGTTCTTAAAGGGACAGCATCGAGTGGTTTCTTCTGTCATCAAGGGAGTTTCCTCTTCAGCCCTATAAAAGGGCTGAAGAGAAAACTCCCTTGATGTCCTTAGGACTTCTCTGCAATCCAGCTTCTCAAGGCATTCGTTCTATGTGGGATCCTGTCTTTGTTCAATTTGGAGTTAACAGGAGAGTAGTGGGTGGATCCTTGGACCGGTGGCAGATGACCACCCAGGGAAGATCCGAGAGGGACCACCAGTCAGGCTCAGAGTATGGAGACAGACACACACTAGTTCTTTTATTAAACAGTATACTGAACCACCAGAGGTGGCAGTAGTGAGCAGGAATGCCTGGCTGGGCTGTAGTCCCTCAGATACTGGAACAGCGATCCCTGGAGGCTGAGCTGTAGAGAAACTGAATGAAATTAGTGAGTAGGCAGGATAGAATCAGATGGAAACACTCACACAATGTCTCATAGAAGCCCAGGAGCTGGAATGTATAGGCCCTCGAGGAGCAAGTACCTGGTTCCAGGGAAAGCTCTGAGAGAGCGATGGTAACTCACTGATGTAATTGGCAGTGATGACTTCCAGGCAGGTACTAGCCAGGTATGACTCTGCTTGGCATCCAAAAGCTGACTGGTTTGGGTTCACTTAGGTTGATGTTACTCAAATCAGGCCTATTGATTAAACTAGCTAATGCACTGGTGGTGCTACAAGAATCAGAACCAGTAAGTGGACCAGAAGATATCAGCAAATCGCAGCAGATAAAAACCATAAATGGTCCAGCCTGCCCAGTTGAGATTCTTCTAATGTGGGTAGATGCATATAAAAATAGGAATGTGCATTTACATTTTTTGTTTGGTTTTCTTTTTCACTTTTCTTGTGTTTATTTTGTTTTGATTTTTTTTTTAAATGAAAAAAGGCATAAAACAAAATAAGAAAAAGAAAAGGATACAGGGCTTCCCCCCCCCCCCCCCCTCCACAGAAAACCCCTAGCACTGCCAAATTTTAAAAAATGAAAGTGCCCCTCCCCCTCAATCCTACCCACACCCCCATGGACCCATCTTATCCCTTTCTGGAGTCTTCAGAGATAGCACAGGCCAGGTCTGGGGCCAGTGCAATTGTGTTTTAAGGAAGGACCTCTGCACATCTGTACCAGAAAATGGTGCCAGCCCCAGCGCCGGTAGGCGATGTATTGAAAGCAACCTAGTGGGACAGGAGTGTCTGGCAATCACTCACGCCTTCTTTGACTTCTGGAGACCCCAGAAAGGGGTAAGTAAGATAGATCCAGAAGGGGGTAAGGGTGTGCAAGCAGAGCACTGAGGGACTTTTACGTTTTAAACATGTTTGGCAGCACGAGGCTTTCTCTGTGGGATTGAGGCAGGGGCAGGCCGGGGCTGGTGGCTGACACGGAAAACAAAAGGAAACCAAACTAGGTTTCATTGTTTCCTTTTGTTTTCCAAATGAAAGGAGAAGACACCAGACATTTTGTTAAAATGTCCTGTTTCATTTCAAATGAAAGCAGACATCCCCAACATAAAATCCCTTCTGCAATCCAACACCAACTCCTCCCACCCCTTCTCTTTTACCTGGCCTCGTGACCCTTTCCCCATCTTTGTCTTCCATATCTCTGCCAAGCATATCCAAATCTGCCTGGCCTCCGTCTCCTCTGCTAGGAGACCATTTCAGGCTTTTCCATCTTCAAATTTGCTTTTTAAAGAGACAACACTTAAATCAACACCCAGATCCCCCTTTGCTGTCTTATCAAGTTTTGCTGTAATCACTACACCAAGGTTAGTGATACTGTAGAAAAAAAGAAAAAAAAAAAGATCTGGCCTCACCGTATAGGTCACCCCAGCCTTCTTAGAAGCTCAGTATGGTCGTTTGGTACCAATGCTGTTTATGGTTGCAAAAGCATCGGACTTCCAATAAATCTGTAGACATTAGCAATAGGGACTGGAACAGCAAAGATACTGTAGGTAGGTATTAGTACTTATGACAAAAGCAATAGGGATATTGCAAAGCTCAGCAACGCATCAACAAAGTCATTACATGTATTGGTACTAGTGATCAAAAAAGCAAAGGTGTTATTAGTGATAGAAGAGCAGACATTCTGAGGAAGAAAGTAGTAACTGTGACCACACCAGCTGAGATTTTGCAAGAATCAGTACCTTTGGCTAAGCCAGTAGAAATTTTTCCAAAACCCCAGGGTTTTAGCACTATGACTGTCTTAGATCGGAGGGATGTAACCTGATATTGTGCGTAATGCTTTTGCAGACTGATTTTGATCTGTATTGGAACTGGATTGGTCGCAGATCTCGTTTGCTATCAGTCGAGTGATGACATGCAGCATTCTGCCATGAAACAGCGTTTCCTGGGGTTCTGTTCTCTCATTTATCAATCTCAAAACAGTCTGTACTTGGGAGAGCTTGGAAGTGCTCTTTTACAGGAGGAGAATGTGTCCGGACAGACTATCAGAATCTTCCCAGGTTACTCCTTTCCCCTCCTTTTGAAATAACATATCCACATCCACAGACTTTCTGCTCCCGACACCTGCCCTTTGCAACCTTGCTTGTGTACAGACTGCTGATTTTATCTTCTGACAAACAGGTAGGAGGATGTCACACTTCACTGCGCCTCTGTGATGAGACAGAGAACATTCACCAACTCTCTCTCTCTCTCCTCTTTCTATCTCCCCAGTGTCCCACTAACCCCACTTCCCTCTCCTCAAAGTCTTTCTCTTATTAACGGCAAGGAATCACCCTCCTTCTCACCCCGCGAATCACATCTGTGTCAGAGAAGAAATAAAAATCACCCTGGACAGGCCCTGCTGCCTTCTGAAGGTTACAAGACACAATCGTGAAATATGCATTAAAAGATTAAAAAAAAAAAAAAAAAAAAAAAAGGACTCTAATATTTTCTCCTTATTGATCTGCTCCTGGCTGCCTGCTATTCCACTGCAATTTCTAGTAGTAAATCATAGTAGGGCGACAGACCCCGCCCCGGCCGCCGCCATTGGCCGGCGGACTCTCCTGTACTTACTTCCAGCGCCTCTGACTGGCTGGCGGCTGGCACGGGGCTTTACATAAGTCCCGGCGGCTGAGCGGCTGGAGTTTTCACAGGGCAGTAAAGAGAAAGGGAGCGAGGGGGGGCCCGAGAGGCGCGCGGCAAGTGGGCAACTTGCAAACTCATCCGCTGGCAAATGTTTGGGATGAGACCTCGGGGGAAGATCTCCCTTTCTGTGAGTACTGCGGGCTTCCCCCCCCCCTCCCATCTCTAGAGCGCATTAAAGCAGGGAGTGCGTCGTTTTTGGTTTTTTTTTTTTTTATGAGAGCTTTCCTTCCCACCATCGTCCGTGCTAGCAACTTTCCGGCTGCAATGACTCCTTAGGTTGGGCTCGTGGATTCTCCGCGATGGTATAAGCCCCGTAAAATGCAGTTACTGGGAGTAATCCTATCGTTCTAACATTCTTGCTTGTTTTCAGGGAGCAGGATTAGTGCGTGCATGCATGTGTGCACTTGGCCACTGTCTGCTTCGCTTAAATGCCCTGCGTGATGGGAAGGGAAATAACAGTAAAGAGCGTTAAGTATTTCTGCTTTCGCAGGCAGACTCTGACCCGCAGTTAGCCCAAGTATCGTCATAATGTGCTTCGGTAAAAAGCAATTTTGTTTGCCTCCAGATTCCATTACAATCGGTTTCAATGAACGAGCCTCTGTAATATACCCAGAAGTAACACCCATCTCTGGCTGGCAGGTAGTCTGCTGAAAAAAAAGACATTGCTCACAATTAAGTGGGCTTCCTTCTGGGTAGATGGGATTTTGAGTGTGAGACTGGTGTTCAAGTGCTGGGTACTTCCAGCGTGATGTTGGGAGAAGTATTTTAATAGCTAGAACTAGTATTTTCGACAGTGTTTGGGCTGTTAGGTTTAGTGCTGCATTAGTATAAGGTCTAAACGAGGGCTGGCCTCAGAACTGCTCATGCTGGTGGGGTGTTGAAAAGCCAGTTTGCTTTAAGTACCTTTCGTAGTTCAGTTAATGACAGCAAACTAGTACTAGCTAATCCTAGTATTGTTCCGGGCATGATGTGGCTGTTTTAAGATCATGCAGGGAGTGAATTCATTAGATATATTGTATGCATTTTTACTGAAACGTTCATGGAGTGGCATTATATATTGATGTGACATGATGCTGTAGGGGTATCCTAGGATCTTGTGTTGCTAACATGCTCGTGGAGGATGCTCACTTGAAAGTGACTCTGGAATGTTGCTAGGTTATTGAAAGGCTCAGGCCATCTCGGGGATACTGGTGAGATGGCACAGCCATACCATGGCACCTGGACACACTTGGATTCCGTGTGGTACTGCATGAGGACCAGGATTCTGTCAGGCATAAAACATCACAGCGGTACTTAAAGTCAGTGCATTATAAAAGTATAAATTGTTAGTAGAGCACTGTCAAAATACACAGAATCTGCTGGATACTTGTGACCTGGACTCGCCCCTGTTGGAGACAGGATACTGGGGTCGATTGACCTTGGTCTGATCCAGCATGGCATTTCTTATATTGTTAAATAATTTGCATGTTTGAAAGTCCTGTCACCTAAGAACTTACAATCTGTTTTAGTACATCCATTGCACAAGGTAGAATTTAAACGCAAATGTCCATGTTCCAGACTAAAGCTGTGGAATTCACTCCTAGCCCTTGAGGGCCACAAACGAGTCAGATTTTCAGGATGTTACTAATGACTATGTATGGGATAAATTTGCATATAGTGGAGGCAGTGCATGCAAATCTATCTGATGCATAATCATAAAAATATCTATAACTATCTGTGGTCCCTGTGGACTGGGAGGGAGTGAATAGCACTGTTCTAGAGTTTTGTGTTCTTATTACTAAGCTACACATTTTATCCCCATAGTGATGCCATTGTGACACTCTTCAGCCATGTTGGTAAATTAAAACAAGCTAAAGGGGGGAGGAAGAGGGATACAAAAGCTTCTAGTATGGTTTCTGAGGGAAGGAGGGTGAGGCCAACACAAAATGTACCTATAGATATTACTGATATTGCATGACTGCTCTGGAATAGGAAAGGCAAAATATTTATTTATTTATTTAAGTTTTTTTATATACCAACATTCAAGACGATAGTCCCATCATGCTGGTTCACAAGAAACAGGGGTGCAATTAAAATAAGCTTTACAATTTGAACAATAGTGCAGAAAAGCAGTTACATGTAACAGGGAATCAATAACTTGGAGTAAGAAGGAAAATGAAGATCAGATTTATATATATATATATATATATATATATATAATAACATTATAAGGGGTGGCTATTAATGCTATTACTAGCGAAGTATGTTGATTGAGACAGTGGATACATAGGTGCATTCTTCTGGCCTAATAAAATTCTTCTCCAAAGTTAGAGCACATTGCAGGGCCAGTAACCTCATGTTATCCTGAAATGTCCATTTGGAATTTATTTTGTAAATTAATTGCATGATGTTGAAAAACCTTGCAGCTTTGTAACTGTCCACGCTTACACCATATTTTGGCACATACATATTTTCTGTTGCAAAGGACTGAAGATGGATTTAGTAGGCTTCCTCTGCTAATTGGCTCAGACTTGGGATATGATCAAACCGCAGACCATCACGCTTAGTCTGTGTAAGAATTGGTCACAGTAGATTCCCTGTGGCTAGATCAGCACCTTTTCTTCCGATTGAAGTTCTAGCACTAGGCAACCCTGGAGTGACAGACAGGGGACTGAATACTAGAATATGAAGAAATAGATATGACATGAGAAGCTGAGCCATTAATTGTGGTGTTGGGCCAAAACTGAAGCTTGGTAGGACACTAAGCTATCCCTGGGATGTGCTTAGTTTCTAAGGGACACTGTTGCTGCATGCAGCACTTCGATATCAGGACACTTGGGCGTGGAAAATTGGCAGTTAATAGAACTGAATCATTTTGTGCCTTTTGTCTGGATCAGAGATGTTAGTGAGTTGGTAGGATATTGTGAGAACCTGGGACATCACTAGCATCTTGTGCTAACTCTTGATCAATGGTTTTTGTGTTTTTCTAGCATGAAGTTTCTGCGTTATTAGGATAAGGTGACTGGATAGCTCCAGTGGTCACATGTAACCCTCTCACTTCTTTTCCATATCACAAAGGACAGGCTGAACCAGTCCTTGTGTTACCCCTTGGCAGCTATGGGCTTGCTTTTTTTTTTTTTCATTAGAAAAGCAAACTGCAAGATTGGGGGGAAGCAAAACCAGGACTGACTTAGCAGATAGCCTGTCCCATATGACATGGAGCTATTTTATACTACCATCTACTTTGAGAACAGAAAAAAAAATCAGTTTAAAAAACATTTTACACCCACCTTTCCAACTAAAAGCTCAGGGCAAGAATACAACAATATAAAATAAATGAACTTGTAATATAAACAATTTAAAAAAACCGATCCATAAATATAGTGCCATCATAAAACTAAAGTTTATCTTTATTCCACCTTCTCTCCTCTTTTTTTTTCATCTGCATGTATGTTTACTCTTCCTATCCCGCTCCTTTTTCTCCATTCCTCCTTTTATCTCTCCTTTTCTGGGCTGCGGCATACAATAAAAACGAATTCTCACATACCCTTCCCCAGGTACCCTGAAAAATCTGCTTTTCCAAAAAATGATATATTCTAAAACTTGCCATAAAGGGAAATGGAGAACCCCCAATTTCTCATGCTCACCGAGAGGAAGAGTTTAATTCTCCAGCTTTGGCCAGGGTTCAAAGCTTTCATGTGGGGTGGGGTCAGGCGGCAGAGCATTAACCCTCACAGTTGTCAGTCTCAAGCCAAGGCCA